>NC_134483.1:379811242-379913742 GCF_040206685.1 Ascaphus truei
AGGGAACTTGCGATCCCAGTATTCAATACTTGCCACTAGTCCCTGATATTGTTTAGGAATATGGACGGAAAAAATATAAAAGTGTTACAAAGTTGCTTAGATCTGCCTTGTGTCCTGTTAAAAGTTTAAGTGATGTCACATCCTTTTTAACAAATGGAACATGTCACATTGTACAGGAACCAATGGTATTATCTTCAATTCCATTGCCTATAATACCATGTGACATGAGCCATATAGTTTTAAGGATGTGACGTACCTACTTTTGAGATGTCACATCCTTACAAAAAAAAATAAAAGCCGGTCACATGATACAGCATCAAATCAGATTGGAGCTGTACCATCTGACACTAAAATGTGACATTACAGTCCCTATAAAAGGCCTGTTCTGTCTCATTTTAGCTCAAGAAGATGATGAGGCAACTTCGGTTGATGGATTTACCATGGGGTTCTATTCGATTGCAAAGAAAGAAAATTAACGAAAAGAAGAAGAAAATGACAGCAGAAAATAGAAGAATGAGAAAGATAAAAGAAAGTAGATTTTTTACCTGATGCTGATCTTCAAGGAGGATGGAGGCGGATTGTGTTGGATGACATCGCGGGTCGAGAGCTTTCTGATGCGCCGGGTTTCAGAGGGTGAAGACATCTAAAGGCAAGATAAATATTGGATGTATGTAATTGTCATTTTTCAGGTTTTTGTATTGTATTTTTTTCTTTTTATGTTTTTGATTGCTCATTGACTGCTAATGTATTAATCTGTGAGGGTACAGATAAATACAGTGACAGGCAATGCATTTTTTGACAAATGCTTATTTTCAATTGATTGTTATTTTTTCTATTTCTGCTTATTGTTTTCACTAAATTGTTTGGTATTTGGATGTCTTGTTTTATTACATTTTAGGATTGGTTCGCAGTTTTATTTCTTGAATTGTTTTGTTGGTTTGGTGTTTATTTCATTGTATTCTAGTATTTTGAGATAACATAATTTATATTCTTTTGCAGTTTTGGTGTTAGAATCATTTTATTGATATGTAGTTGAGGCTTTGTAGTTCTTTTATTCTTGTGGTGTTTAGGTGCAAGTTAATTTCTTTAATGTTTGCATGTTGTTGTGCCTGATGATTTTTTGTATAGGTTGGCCATTGACTGCTATAGTGGCTTATCATGCACATATTATATGGGTCTGATGTACCACTGTGCCAATCAATGGGTACAGGGTGGGAGTACATGTGCCGGAATGAGTGGTTAGGCCTCCCGGGTGTGTAGTGGGGGAGGGTGGGTTAACCCCTTAATTACTATAGCGGTTATTAACAGCTAAGGTGATTAAGGGGTGAGGGGCCATTAGATTGTATTTTTTCTTGTATTCCTGCTGGTATTAGAGGACATGGACCTGGAGTGTGGTGATGAGATACCCTTCATCATGGCAGGGGTAAGTAGAAGTTTTATTTACTTTATTTATGCAGGCTGGCTAATGTTTGATTTTAGAATGGGCAAATGAGCTATTATCCATATCTGGATAATAGTAATTTTGCCCATTACTGCACTGTATGTTTTGGGGGGTTGTAGGTGATAGAGGAGGTGGGTAGTAGGGTTGTTGTGTTTATTTTTATTTATTGGGGGTAGAGGGATTGGGTGAAAGGGTGTAGTTGCCCCAAGGGTGGGTCTTTAGGCCTACCGGGGGGGTAGCAGTACTGGTTAACCCCTTCATTATCATAGCAGTTCCCACCGCTATGGTAGTGAAGGGGTTTACTCCTCCTGCAACCTTCCTGGCAGGCCTAACCACCCACCCTGGGGCTACTACCCACTTCATCCACCCCCTCTGCCCCCAATAAACAGGCTATTGAAGTTGAACTCCTTCATTGCCTTAGCATCTAGTGTTACGGTAATGAAGCCGTTTTAATAAAAATGTTAATACTGCTGTATGTGAACAGGGGATTTCCAGAGCAGAGTGTTGATTTCAGGTCCGGGGACCCCCTGCTTCCCGAGATACAGGCCCCATTATGAGGTGCCGGTATCTCCTATGCATTTAAATGTCATGTGACCAGGGACATTTAAATATTGCATGGGGATACGAGCACCCCATAACAGACCCTGCATCTCCGGAAGCAAGTGGTCCTCAGACCAGAAATCAATGCGGTTCTGATCCAAAAAAACCCTGTTCAATAACCCTTGTGCGAGGCATTAATAGGCATGCATCTTGATTATAGCATGCGCACCAAGAACCCTGTTGTATATACACAGAGTCTCATGAATATATAACAGACACACTTTACTCAGAGCGCTGCAGGAATCTAAACCCTTACTACACAAGTCAGTACACCTCCACAGAGAGCGAGCACTGTAATACAATCGGCTACCTAGATTGTCATACTACTTTATACACATGTGCTTGTGTAGACACCATGTTATGGACGTCGGAATGCTGACCCTATGATTAACTATTTGGGAAAGTAACCATTGTATGCTTCACCTGTTGCTTTACTACAAGCAATATTTTTAATACATCTAGCTGATATATATCTAGTGGGCTTCACCAGCTTCTAAATGGGCTTAACTTGTCCAGATTAAATGTTATGTCATTTGATCCATGAACAGAGAGTCATATACATACATATTTCTAGCTACCATAAGCTAACTAGCTATTCTGCTTTGTTGCATACAGTACATTCATGTGATTATTCATCTTTGGCAAACTCAGGGGTATCCTAAAGTACCTAATCGCCACCGCCCTTGTACCAACAACAGAATTTAAACAATTATTTAGTATAGCCTTCTGTTCCGGATCTCGAGCCTCTATTATCAGGGTACATAGGATCAGTATATTCGCTATTAGGAGCCTCAATACTCAGAATAACTGTTTCCTTTCCCCTCTGTTTAAGCTTACAGCAAAGGGGTTAAAGCTCCATCTTACTGTATATCAGCTACCTTACGTCTTCTTTTTAGTTTATGTGATTGTTTGTCCATCATTATGTTAATACTGAAGACGAACAGAACCCCTATATAGCACTCTCTTCCTGTGTGAGATGGTGGATGAGTTAAAACATATTTATTCAAAAAACTTCGTTAAAACAATGGGGTTTAAAACATTTATTAAATAGTACCAAGTGTTTTATAGACTCTTGGGGTAGGTTACTCCAGAGGAGTGTCAATTGGATCTTAAGGTCCAGTGTTGGTGAACTCACTGGCCCTAGTAACCCTCATATATAGTTTGATTAACTAGAGATTGGTGTGGTATGGGAACGATAGTATTGACCATATATGTGATGCCACAGTAATTGAGTACTAATTGGTTCACCGACACACAGAACCTATTACTGTGCTGCTAGATGCTGCAGCCAGTTATGCAGATATGATTGTGTTATGTACAATTCTAGGTAGTTGTGCACCAAATGATGTTCACTGATGCCAATTAGGATTAATTATGCGTGAATGCAAGGAATGGACAGTAGTAATATAACGTGTAAACCTAGGATCTGAGGTATACAGATCTAAAGTTGACACTAGTACTCAGGAGGTTAATTACTGATAAGAGTGAGGGCATTGCTGAAACTCCTGTATGATCAGATAAGGAGTAACTGCTAAGTGCTGCACTTCGTAGGACCAGTGTACAGATTAATAATACCAGTATAAAACCTTTCCTAATTGGTGCAGTACTACTCCATATATGGTGATGAACTGGCACTCCAGATGTTAATAACTGGATGGGATACCGTTTGTTTGCAAAGTAGAATCCTTTAACTCAGTGTAGTGGTAGGATAATAGCAGGATAGTATTCCCTTAATATAGATAGTAGTAAGCCAGATATATTAAATCATTCCCTTAAAATGGCTCACAAGACCATCAGGTCTGTTTAGAGCCCGTAGCTGTGCAGCAGCCGAGCCACACTGACTTTCCTTAGTTGCATAGAGTCAGCGTCTGTAAGCGAGGGCTCTGCACGTGCACATGACTGCGTGGTGCCAACGCGCGCGTTTCGCAAGTATGCTTTTTCAAGGCCAGTAATCAGGGGGTGTCCCATGTGTCCAGAAGGTATTTATAGCTCTTGGATTGAACTCATGTAACCCCAACAGGGTTAGCGCATGCGCACTGTGAGGCTGGTTTGTGTTAGTAATCGTAGCCAGCACTGTGTCAGTCTGTGCTGTCAAACACTTATGAGAGCTGTGGCATGCTGCTATAATCGTGATCGCTAGTTGCTGTAGGATGTTTAAACTAGTTGTGGTAATGTATTAATGAATAGTGGCTCTCACTAGTGTGCCACTATGTTTCAGAATGAATGAAATAAAATAAATAAACTAATTTGTTGTCTGTTATTGTGTCCTTGGTGTCTAAAACTTTTAATATTGTTTAATCTGTTGAGATGGAAGGTTTGGCAGGATTGGGACAGGGAAGTCGGTCCCCAACAGGGGTAACAGAGCGCACCTAGTAGATATTATGGTTATTAATTTGGCTAAAAATGAACTAAGAGAGATTAAATGAAGGGACTGAAAACAAAACCTTCATTGAGGCCTTTTGGTGTTAATGCTTGTAAGGTATAGATCCAGCGTGCTTCCTTCTGTAGTAGCACTGTATCTATATCACCTCTCCTTTGACCTAGAGAAAATTAGTCAATGCCTGTGAATGATATGGATTTAGTGTTACCATTTTGGCAAGAGTTTATATGTCTTTCCACTGGTGTATCTACATTATTGCGTATGGTACCTATATGTTCCAGTACACGCTGTTTGAATTGACGTTTAGTTTTTCCTATGTACATTTTGCCACATTTACAGAGTCCTTGGTATATGACTCCAAAGGTTTGGCAACTGATGAATTTCCTGATCTGTTAAGTTTGGGAGTTGTTCCAATTTTGGAAAGTTTTGGTGGTGGTAATGTTTTGGCACGCTTTGCAGTGTTGGCATGAGAAACTGCCTTGTGGTTTGGGTGGTAGCCATGATCGTATGGGTGTCTCCATATAGTGGCTGTGGACTAAGATATCTTTGAGGTTTTTGGCTCTTCTACTGACCATAGATGGATGGGAGGGGATGACTTTTCTGATATCCTCGTCCGCCAGAAGAATATGCCAGTGTTTGTGGAGAACTTCCCTGGCCAAATTCCACTGTTTATTAAACGTTCCAACAAAGCGTATCACTTTTTTCTCAGTGATTGATGTTTAATCTGTGAGGAGGTTTGCACGTGGAGATTATTTTGCTCTCTTATAAACTGTCTTTATGTTTTTGTTGCTGTACCCTCTTTCTTTAAAGCATTGGGTAATAGTTTTGGCCTGTATTTAAAATTCTGCGATTGTACTGCAGTTTCTCCTAAGTCTTAGGAATTGGCCTACAGTTTTGCCCTGGATTAAGGTTCTGGGGTGGTGGCTAGAGGCATCTAGAAGGTTGTTGGTGGCTGTTGGTTTGCGAAAGACTGTTGTCTCTATCAGATTGTCCATCCCTCTTGATAGTTGTAAATCCAGAAAGCAAATAGAGTTCTGATTATATTCCAAAGTGAGACGCAGGTTTAGTTGATTCTGGTTTAAGATTTCAATTAATTATTTTAGTAATGTGGGAGTGCCTTGCCACAGCATGAACACGTCATCTATGAAACATGTCTATAGTATGATGTGTGACGTATAGTGTTCCATTTCTTCTGCAAAAACATATTTTTCCTCCCACCATTTCCTCCCACCATCCTAGGTAAAGATTTGCATAGGATGGTGCACATTTCGTGCCCATGGCCGTTCCCTGTGTTTGGTGATAGATCTTGCTGTTTAACAGGAAATAGTTCCTAGTGAGGACAAATGTTAGAAGATCTATCACAAATTTGCTATGGATGGTGAAATGTTGTCCTCTTGTCTGCAAATAGTGCATGGTAGCTTCTAGACCTACCTAGACCTTCTAGAGCTTCTGGTGAAGGATACTAGTGTAGAGGCCTCTACATCTAGGCTGACTAGAATGGTGTCTTGTGTAATGACTATACCTTCTAGTCTCTGAAGGACATCTTTGGTGTCCTTCAGGTAGGATGGTAATGATGCCACAAAAGGCTTCAAGATTTGGTCAATGTAGCTGCTTGCATTTTCGATGACATTGCCCACCCCGGAGACAATGGGGCGGCCTGGAGGAGGTGTTTTACGTTTGTGTATCTTAGGTACACTGTAGAAGGTTGCTGTTCTTGGATTTTTATTTAGGATGAAGTCATATTCCCTTTGGGTGATGACTTTATTTAGTAATCCTCTATCCAGGATAGAGCACCGCTCTGTTATGTAATCAAAGGTGGGGTCCTTTGTGAGGACTTCATAACAGGTTCTGTCAGAAAGAAGTCTTAGATTTTCGGCTTTATAGTCAGATGTATTTAATATGACTAAATTCCCACCTTTGTCTGATGGTTTGAATGTTATGGACGTGTTTGATGATAATTCTTTAAGAGCATTTTTTTTCGTGATTGGTTAGATTATCAATCATCCTGAACTTTGATAGGTTTTCAAGATCTCTAGTTACGAGATCACAAAACACGTCTATGTTAGCAAACTTATCACTAAATGGTAGGAACTTTGACCTAGGTCTAAGTGTGGTGAATGGCCCTTCTCCTGAGTTCTATTTGATGCCTCCAGAAGGGAAGTTAGGTCATTTAGGGCTTCAGTGTCTTATAGGCTAAGTGGGGGAATGTCTAGGGATTGAGCTATCCTTTGATCTCGTAGGCGGTGGAATTTGTGAAGTTTCAGTTTTCTACTGAAAAGCAGAGAAAATACTGTGCGCTACTATCTAACCCAGAATTTAGAATATAAATATAGTGCAGTGACTAAACCACATAAATTAGTGACCAAGAAATAAATCACAATAACCACAGTGAGGGTGTATATATGAAGAAAATTATATCACATAACCGTGTATTTGTAGAGGCGTCTGCTGCTATAAACACAGAGGGTGGCTCAGCACCCCCCACACTCTAAGAAATGGAAACAAAAGAAACAGCGCACAACGCCAAATAGTGAAGCAAGTAATGCTATGTATTAGTAATTACAGGGTAATAAATCTGCGTACATCAAAACAGTGGAATAGGTGCATTTAGTGTGTTTCACACAAGTTACCACTCAGCAACTGTTGTCAGAAGAGTCTGCAGCTTGCTTCTCTCAGCGGGGGCGCTACGTTGGTTCAGGAGCAGGATTAATGTCCAAAATCCCTCACCCAAAGACTTTGAGAGACTTTGACTGCCTCCCTGCCGGTTCCCTCGCTGCTGCGGAGACTGTGACATCATCACGCAGTATCCCGTGATGGAGCGACAACGTGGCACGCCGAGTGTACCCTTGCAGAGCTGAGGTCTTACCCCCGTACAGTGGATCTGCTCGCTGAGTTACACGAGCTGCACCAGACGGCTTGGAAGCGCGAGCGGTCCCACCAAGCACCAATACCTGCAACGGAGCGTGGTTGCTGTAAAGGGAAATCCCCTTGGGAGCGATGTACTGCTGGATGAGGGTTTTTGGACATTAATCCTGCTCCTGAACCAACTTAGCGCCCCCGCTGAGAGAAGCAAGCTGCAGACTCTTCTGACAACAGTTGCTGAGTGGTAACTTGTGTGAAACACACTAAATGCACCTATTCCACTGTTTTGATGTACGCAGATTTATTACCCTGTAATTACTAATACATAGCATTACTTGCTTCACTATTTGGCGTTGTGCGCTGTTTCTTTTGTTTCCATTTCTACTGAAAAGGTTCGTATCCTTCACCCATTCAAAGATATCTATATTTGACGAAGGTGAGAAGGACAACCCTTTCTTAAGTAGATTGATATGGTCTTTGGTAAGTGCAAAATTGGAAAGGTTTACTATTATAGACTTGGCAGAGTCCATAGAATGTTCTAGTACCTTTGTTGTTTCCCTTTCTTTTTGCTCTCTACTTGTTGGTTGTTGCTTCTCAGAACTGTTCCCTTTTCCTCTTCTGGTCTTCCTCAGCCTTTTGTCCCAGTTATTATGCCTCTTTGTTGGTCTAAAAAATGTGGAACCAGGGATGTGAGGAATGAACCTGATGTGCCTTCACCACTTTCTTATCTAGCTTCGTCTGTGTCAGAGATTTCCCACTCTGTGGACGAATCCTGTCGCTCTGCTGCTCTAGGTATATGTTTGCTCTTCTTGGCAAATTAATATCTAAATATTTTCCCTTCCTTGAAATGTTTCTTATCCCTTTCGAACTTTCTTCGTTTCCTTTCTTTCAACTCTGCTGTAAATTTAGATATATTGGATTCTGATTTACTCTCTAGTTCATCACATTTTGGATCATCTTTCCAGTTTACTACCTCTTTTAGTTTAGTCTCTAAATCTGTACTGAATGTTTCAAGCCTCTCTTTCTGGTGTTCCACTAGTAGCTGCATGAGCATGATCGAACATTGCTTTAGCACTAGTTCCCATGAACGGTGAAATTCTTGGTCAATTATGGAATGTGCTGGTGCAATGTTTGCTCTAAGGCCTCTTGGTATGATTTTTGCTTTGAGATGGTTTTAAAAGCTGCTAACCTCCCACCAGGATTTGAGACAAAGTTTAAGAGTTTTATCTAACTCTGTGAAGAAGTTAGAGACATTAGGTTTTGAGTTGATCTCTAGAGGTGCGCTCTCTGATGAGAACAGACTGTCTGATTCAATATGCCAATCTTGATAGTTGGGTAAGGTTGATAGGAAACCATGACATTATCTACAGTGTGTGCGAGCTGGGGGCAGGAATGGGGTAGGCTGAACCCCTATGCTAGATACTCTTACACATGTTAGATACCCCCACTACAGCTTGTGGTGAAGGGAATGGTGCTTTGAGGGGCAAATAGTGGTAATACTGAAGACGAACAGAACCCCTATATAGCACTCTCTTCCTGTGTGAGATGGTGGATGAGTTAAAACATATTTATTCAAAAAACTTCGTTAAAACAATGGGGTTTAAAACATTTATTAAATAGTACCAAGTGTTTTATAGACTCTTGGGGTAGGTTACTCCAGAGGAGTGTCAATTGGATATTAAGGTCCAGTGTTGGTGAACTCACTGGCCCTAGTAACCCTCATATAGAGTGATTAACTAGAGATTAGTGTGGTATGGGAACGATAGTATTGACCATATATGTGATGCCACAGTAATTGAGTACTAATTGGTGCACCGACACACAGAACCTATTACTGTGCTGCTAGATGCTGCAGCCAGTTATGCAGATATGATTGTGTTATGTACAATTCTAGGTAGTTGTGCACCAAATGATGTTCACTGACGCCAATTAGGATTAATTGTGCGTGAGTGCAAGGAATGGACAGTAGTAATATAACGTGTAAACCTAAGATCTGAGGTATACAGATCTAAAGTTGACGCTAGTTCTCAGGAGGTTAATTACTGATAAGAGTAAGGGCACTGCTGAAACTCCTGTATGATCAGATAAGGAGTAACTGCTAAGTGCTGCACCTTGTAGGGCCAGTGTACAGGTAAATAATATAAAACCTTTCCTAATTGGTGCAGTATTACTCCATATATGGTGATGAACTGGCACTCCAGATGTTAATAACTGGATGGGATACCGTTTGCTTGCAAAGTAGAATCCTTTAAATCAGTGTAGTGGTAGTATTCCCTTAATATAGATAGTAGTAAGCAAGATATATTAAATCATTCCCTTAAAATTGCTCACAAGACCATCAGGTCTGTTTAGAGCCCGAAGCAGTGCAGCAGCCGAGCCACACTGACTTTCTTTAGTTGCATAGAGTCAGCGTCTGTGAGCGAGGGCTAAGCGCATGCACGTGACTGCGTGGTGCCGCGTGGTGCCAACGCGCGCGTTTCGCGAGTATGCTTTTTCAAGGCCAGTAATCGGGGGGTGTCCCATGTGTCCAGGATGTATTTATAGCTCTTGGATTGAACTCATGTAACCCCAATAGTGGTTAGCGCATGCGCACTGTGAGGCTGGTTTGTGTTAGTAATCATAGCCAGCACTGTGTCAGTCTGTGCTGTCAAAGACTTATGAGAGCTGTGGCATGCTGCTATAATCGTGATCGCTAGTTGCTGTAGGATGTTTAAACTAGTTGTGGTAATGTATTAATGAATAGTGGTTCTCACTAGTGTGCCACTATGTTTCAGAATGAATGAAATAAAATAAATAAACTAATTTGTTGTCTGTTATTGTGTCCTTGGTGTCTAATACTTTTAATAGTTTAATCTGTTGAGATGGAAGGTTTGGCAGGATTGGGACAGGGAAGTCGGTCCCCAACAGGGGTAAACGAGCGCACCTAGTAGATATTATGGTTATTAATTTGGCTAAAAATGAATTAAGAGAGATTAAATGAAGGGACTGAAAACAAAACCTTCATTGAGTCCTTTTGGTGTTAATGCTTGTAAGGTATAGATCCAGGGTGCTTCCTTCTGTAGTAGCACTGTATCTATATCACCTCTCCTTTGACCTAGAGAAAATTGGTCAATGCCTGTGAATGCTATGGATTTAGTGTTACCATTTTGGCAAGAGTTTATATGTCTTGCCACTGGTGTATCTACATTATTGCGTTATGGGAGGCCAGTATCTCCTGTAAATTTAAATGTCCTGGTCACGTGATGCAGGAGATACTGGCACCCCATACTGGGACCTGTAACTCAGGACGCAGGGGGTTCCCGTAGCTAAAATTAATGCGGTTCAGCATCAGAGACCTGCTTCAATACTATGTAATTAAAATAATAATAAACGTCATTTGGTCAGAAATCGTTCCATTGAAAGTTTGTCGGAGTGAAAACTTGGTTAGCTTTAGAAAAATGTAGGAGAAAAGTAAACAATTGAGTGGGAGGTTTTATGCGAAAGAGTGGAGGAGTGGTAGTACGATATAGAGAACTAGAGGATGAAAAGTAGGATTTATTAAGATTGGATAGGAAGGCAAGGGGTAGAAATAGCTCTTTCAACAGTCAAATAAAACGGATAAGGTGCTAGGAGTGTATAATGGTAATAGAACAATAACTTGTCGAAAAAAGGGACAAGAGCCACTATGGGCAGCACACAATATCTTAAGTATATATGAATTGATTAAAATGTAACCTTTATTAGGGTATAATTGGTAACACAATGATGGTCTTACACTTGTTAGACAACAAGGTGTTACACAAGGTGTAACTTGGGAAGCAGGTGTCCCCTGGGCTGAAATTAATGCGGTTCAGCTCTGTAGACCGTTGCTTCAATACTATGTATTTAAAATAATAATAATAAAAGCAGCACAATCGCTTGTTAGAGAGGCACAGGGAGAGGGCCCGCCTCTATTTTCTCTCTGCGCAGTACTACCAGCCTGGTTCAGCCCGCTAGGATTAACTCAGCAGGAGTCCTATTCAGAAGCTGGAACTCACAATGTGTTAATCTGATGGGCAATTTCCCCCTGCTCTGCACTTGTCTGTGATCACTTCACTTTTGATCTGCGGTTCACCAACACATGTTGTGGGGCAGGTTGTAGATAAAGCTGGCTACATATGTACAGTACAGTATATATGAATGGGCAAAAGCGCTATTTGCCATATTTGGCTAATAGGGCAATTGACCATTACTGAGTGTGATGGTGGAGATGTGTTTTGTTGGGGGTAAAGTGGTTGGATGAAGGGTTAGTTTCCCCAAGATGGCCTCCCATGGGTTGGGGGTGGGCTATTAGGAAAGGTTAACCCCTAAATTACCTTAGCAGTTAAAGTATTTAAGGGATTCATGTTCATTAGATGGTATTTTAATTGTTGAACATTTATTGGATGTAGGTGCCGCTGAGGAGGACAGCCTTCATCCTGGCAGGGGTAAGTAACAAATTTATTTATTATAGGGTGTCCATTGATTACCAGTGTGGGTATCTGTGCCCCCATTGATGGCATAGGTAGCCGCAGTGATAATCAATAGATTCAATCGCTAGTGTGCTAGGGTTTGTGCATTTTATTGTAATGTATATGTTATATATTTTCGAATGGATAGAGGCACTATTAGCCAGACTTGATTAGTTGGCCTGGGATGTGTAGTTAGGCTCTCTTTGGCAGCAATGGGAGTGGTTAACCCCTTAATTACCTTAGTGTTTAATCAATAAGTTAATTAAGGGGGGTAATGCATGTTTATGTATGTTTAATATGTGACTGTGTTTTTTTAACTTTTTTTCTATACTGTATTGTGTAGTGGTGTTTTATAGTGGTTAATGGTGCAACTACAATTCTAATTAACTCACTCATTTTGTCCCGGCTTCTCCTAGTTGGGGTTCCCCTTGTCTGCCTTTCCAAACTCCAATCCATCCAAAACACTGCTGCCAGACTCATCTACCTCACTCACTGCTTTAATTCTTCTGATGCACTATACTGGCTTCCTAAAATCTAGAATCAAATTTAAAACCCTAGCTCTGACTTACAAAGCTCTCCTGTTGTCCCCTTTTACATCTCAGTCCTCAATGCCAAATATATACCTAAATGCCCCTTCATCGCTGCATATATATATACCTAAACACCCTTTACATTCTACCCACAACATCTTCTTTTCCTCCTGCCTTATTACCCCCTCTCACTCTCACCTATAAGACTTCTCCCATGCATCCCTCTGTCCTTACCAAGTAACAACAGACTCTTCCCGAGCTTTCAGACATTGAAAAACTGTGATGGTGCTCGTCTACGATCAGAAAGCAGGCCAGCAGGGCTGAGGTAGGGATGCAAATTAACTGACCAGAGCCCAGGGACAGAGTACTGTTAGAGTATCCATAGTCAGTAAACAGGCAAAGTGTCAGGACAGGCAGCAGAGGTGCAGAATCCAGGTGACAGGAAAAAGGTCAGGGCTGGAGAAAGACAGCAAGGTTGGGGTCATGGTCTGGGTCAGCAACAGGGATTCCAAACCAACAGGCTAGCCTCAGGAACAGGGAAGGGTCATGAACAAGAAAGGCTCACTAACTAGAATCCAAGGTGGCCATTAACACAGGGAAAGCTCACAAACTATGAAGGCTAAGCAACTAGAACCCAAGGTGGCCAGGAACACAGGTAAATGTATACAATGCTCTGGCAGCGACTGGAGGTCACTGGTTGCTATTTAAGCTCTTGAACAGGTGCAGCCAATAACAAAGTTCAGGAGAAGGCTTGACTGCAACCAAGATGTCCACAGCAGCCAGGTAAGGGCAGGCTCCAGCCAAAGCCTGGACTGGAACCCTTACAGTATCCCCCCTTTCAGGAGAGACCTCAGGGTGTTCAGAACCTGGCTCACTCGGATATCTTAGTGACTTTGAATTGTTTCAGAAACGTGTCGGGCAGGTACAAGACTTGAGGATAACCCATTTATTGAGTACCCTCTCTGGGGCAGAAACCAACGGTACTGCTAGTCTTGATAAGCAGAATGCATCATAAGACGACTCAGGCAGAGAAACAATCCTAGGACTGTATCCCAGGTTTTGTTCCTCCTGTTTTTTGTTTTATTATTATTACACTAGCGCTTATACACACTTATTTTACACCTTAGAGAAACAATCCTCTTGTCAAGGTCCGGTCCAGTTAGACATAGCAACCTATCTGTGATAGTTGAGGTGATGAAATAGCTTTCTGCCGTGGGACTGGCCAGCACCCCTGGGCAGGTGCACTTGGGAATGCATCAATACAGAGACCAGGGAATCCATGGGCAGTAAACTTTAGTTTGATGTGGAAGCCGTGAAATCTGCTGTAGTTACATCAGGTTCTGAAAGAGGATTAATGTGCAGGAAACTTGTCCCTGCCGTTGGGCCCCCAGAATCTGCAGTGGAAGCACCTGTCATTGAAGGGCAATCAGAAAGAAGTACAGCCGTGGCCCCTTTTATTCTCCAACATCTCCGAATTTTTTCGGGATTTTTTTCCGAATGCCACGCACTTCACCACGTTCATGCTGCATTCTGACCGCATTCTGACCGCATTCTGACCGCATTCATACCCGCGGTTGATGCGCGGTTGATGTGTTTATTGTTATTGGTTCGGATTTAATTGGTTGCAATTCTTAGCGTATCCGCCAGATGGCAGATATTCATAAATTGTAATGCGCTTTCGCTTCAGTAATATGTTGACTTGCAGGTGTTTAAAAAAATACCACAGTGGTCCATTGTAAATTGGCCTTGGGACTGAAGAAATTACAATAATGTATCAATTTAGGTTTTTCATATTAAAAAAAGAAAAACACAGTTTCCGGTCTGGTGTTATTGTCCTGAGAGTCCCGCCATGAGTGCACAACTGCAGTCCGTGTTCCAAAAACCCGACAGAACGTACGCTTATTTAATATGGCCACGGTCAATGCAACAGATTTTAAGATGGCAATAGTTGTTCAAATTTATCAGTATTTTATCAAAACTATGACTTTTACAAATTTTTTCCAGATGCTCATGTGTGGAAGCGTGCAATAAGGAAAAAGTTATGTAGCGATCCATGTTTTTTTTCGTATTGATCCCGATGTTATTGGAGGGTATTGGTGTGTATCACCGGGTTTTTCCCGTATCTATGATCATGGAGATAGCAAAAGGCGAAAGGTCATGTTAAAACCAACTAAGAAACGTCAGTCGTTTGCAAGCAATGCGACAGTGACAGCTTCCAATAATTGTCCGACCGTCAGTGAAAACCTGGTGACCGGCAACCCTTGCTGTCTGTCCCCGCCTGGATACCAGCAGCCTGAGCAAGATTTCGCGGACAGATTCGAGCAAGCTTGCATGTACCTAAGTGATTTCCTGCCTCATCAGCTGACTACAGGTGCAGATATGGGAAAGAATGGGTGCTCCAAAGTCAGTGGAAATTTCCAAAAGGTCAATCTTAAATAATAAACAGGACTGGTGGAAGGACTCAGACGTGGAGTTGATTAACTGAGAGATGCGATATGTGAGTGATTTATTAAACACATAAGTCTCCTGAAGGGGACCAACTATTGCACCTATAAGGTACTCTAGTAACCCCTCATTGGAGACAAACAGTGCTAAAATTGTACTCATCTATAATAATCACACTTTGAAAGGATTGTGGACACTGACACCAGGGATATCACAGATCTTAAACCACATTTTCAGAGATTGGAAAAATTGTTGATTTTAAACTCTAGAACATGGTGGGATATTATCTCCCTAGAGAATTATCTCCTTAATAAAAGAATCCCGAGAGAATTAAGAATTAAAAAGGCTCCTATTTTCGGATTTGCAGATGCTGTTTTTGAAAAACAGTGGATTACCACCTTAGACCAATGTTCTTTTAAATTAATGGAATTGGTTATTGAACAAAAAACTAAAGAAAGAAAAGGATTGCAACTGCAGGTTAAGGAGCTGCAGACCCAATTACAACAATTCCAAGATCTAGATGGTTCAGAGGTTATGATAAAATACTTTTGGATACTGTTATAAAGGTTGAAGAGGAGATAATGGCTAAAAAAGAAATTAAGTATGATAGGGATCGAACCGACTATGAAAGAAAACAAGTTTATAGTTGGCAAAGAATTAACCCTAATAGGGAACGTGCTTTTCAACCCGCTTCTAAAAATAATGAAAGAGATAAAGTATTGCAATCAACAACTCGTAAATCAATTTTGAAAACAAGGGGTAGTGATGTACCTAGTGGGGGTTCGGATTTTTCTGATGTAGAGACTTTGTCCCATTCAGTATCATTTTCCCAAACAGATAAATCTGGGTTTAAGTCATTTATCACCTCTGAACCATCAGGTCAACAAACAGCAGAGAATAGGACCGTAAGATCTTATCACGATGAACCATCAGAGAATCAGCAATGGTCCAATCAATATCAACAACAACAACAGCAAAAAAAATTCCCTCTTTTTAAAAAAAAAAACAAAAAGAACCCGAAGAGTGAAAAAGAAGAGAGGGTTACAAAAGGCCAAACAAGAGGAAGAAGCAGCATTAATTGAGGAGTCTATAAACGTGATTAACATTTCCGGATATGAATTATCCCCTGCAGAACTTTCATTATTGGGGAAGGGACTCAAGTATGCTCCAACAATGGAGTTTGATCTCTTCAACACTGCTATAGATGTACATAAATTTGTACGTAAACTTACACTTAAATCTTTTTTTCAGAAACGTGCGGTAACAACTGAGGTAGACCATGATAATAGTAAAGAGAAATGATAATGATAGTATTCCTTTAACATCTAGTGAAGTACCTAGCACCTCTATGATTGGGGATTTAAGGGGTGATCATGTAAACATTGATATTGGGGGTAAGGATTTGAACATTAGGGAGGCATGTTATTTCCAGGATATTGATGATTTGAATGAATTGTTGGAGGATATAGAAAAACAACCCCTAGGGGTAGACATACCAGAATTCAGTACCTGGAGATCTAGCCTCAAGAGAGGTTTTGTCTTTTACCCCCAGTTTGTGAAGAGTCCTTACCTAACGACTTTTGAAAACCTGGTGATTAGAGATCTGCGGTTGTTAGCAGAAGGGTTTTCCTTTTCGCATACGGATGAGAGTAACTTAAGCCACAAGGAAAAACTAGCTATGTATTATTTACAAAAAAATGTTTCAATTGTAATAAAAAATGCAGATAAAGGTGGGGCGGTGGTGGTTCAGAGTAGGTCGGCTATCTCAGGGAGGCTTACCGCCAACTTGGAGATGCCACGGCCTACACTAAGCTACCACAAGACCCCACCGATATCTATTTAAGAGAATTTAAAGAGCTTATTAATTTGGGACAATTTACCAATGTCTTGACTAAGGATGAAATTATGTTTCTGTGGAACCCTTATCCGAAAATACCAGTGTTTTACCATCTCCCAAAGATCCATAAGACATTGGTCGACCCTCCGGGGAGACCAATCGTGTCGTCTATTGGATCTTTGGGAGATGGACTTTCCAAATACATTGATAGATATCTACAACCATTTGTAAGGGGTCATCCCTCCTTTCTGCTGGATTCTGGGGATTTGATTACACAATTGAAGGGGATCAAGTGGGGGCCACAATCAATGTGGGTAACCCTTGACGTTACATCTTTATATTCGGTTATTAAACATGACCAGGGATTGGCAGCTGTCCACCACTTCTTGGAGGGTCCAGATAATAATTTGTTTCACACCACGTTTATATAAGATTCAATACATTTTTTACTCACGCACAATTATTTTTTGTTTGATCACAAATTTTATTTACAGCAGCAGGGGACTGCTATGGGCACAAGTTTTGCACCCACGTATGCTAATTTATTTATGGGGTGGTGGGAATCACAGTTCATTTTTAGTAGCACTAATCCATTTAGAAAATGTATCACATTTTATAAACATTTTATTGATGATTTAGTTATGATTTGGGAAGGTGATTTACCACTCTGCACTTATTTTTTTATCTTATTAATAAAAATCCTAATAATCTAGTATTCACTTTTAATTTTGATTTGTACCACATACATTATCTGGATCTTCTACTCTTTATTGATATTAAGAGAGACATTCAGACGGCTGTCTACAGAAAACCTAACTCGAGAAATATGTTATTAAGGGCGGACAGCTGTCACCCTAAAGCGGTCATTAAGGGAATCCTCAAGGGCCAATTCCTCAGGCTGAGGAGGAACTGCTCCACTGAAGAGGGTTTTGTCCATCAGTCTGGGGAGTTGGCCTTACGTTTTCAGCAGAGAGGTTATAATGGCTCTGAGTTAAAAAATACATTGGATGAAATTAAACACTTGACATAGAGTCCCTACTCCCTTCACAGAGTTATACTTCCATGAAGGAACATGGTAGAGGAAAGAAAATGATTAATCCTAAAATAAATACTAAAGAACAAAGTTGGGGTAAAAATAACAGACAGAGAGACATGTCGCAGGAGGATTCGCCTTTATTAATTACACAATACAACAAATGTAGCAGACAAGTGCAATCAATCATATATAAACATTGGGACATTTTAAAAATGGACCATAGTTTAGAGAAATGTGTCCAACAAGGGCCTCGTTTTATTTACAGAAAGGCGAAAACCATTGCCTCATATGTCTCTCCTAGTTAAGTAGTCTCCCCCACTGTGAGAAATACCAATACTTTTTGTACTAAAGGTTCATTTAGATGCCGTGGTTGTGGCATTTGTCGTTATATGTCACCATCTACAAAATTCTCAAGCTCAAAAACATCAAAGTCCTATCCCATTACCTCCTTCATTAACTGTAACACGCAATTTGTTATCTATTTGTTAACATGTCATTGTGGGGCAAACTATGTAGGAAGAACTACATGGGCGCTTAAGGTCAGGATCATGGAACACCTTAGATTAATTAAAAAACTGGATTGCTCTCACCCGGTGTCGAAACACTTTTCAGAGTGCAAAGAAGGAGGGATAAAAGGACTAACAGTCAAGGTTATTGAGAGAATTTTCTCACAAGAAAGAGGAGGAGATAGGCTCAATTTGTTGGACCGCAGGGAAGCGTATTGGATTTTTATGCTTAAGACCCGTGGTCCCTGCGGTCTAAACATTGAATGGAATCTGAGTCATTTTCTAAAAGCTTAAACCTTTAAAAAGTATTGGAGAAAATAAGAATTGTATTTATGATGGTTAATGAATTTGAAAAAAATATTAGATAAAGATGATAATTCATACTCCTAGTTGCTTCCTCTTAGGCTTGAAATTAAACTAAATTAAATTAAATTAGGTTTGCCGTATATAGTCGGTATTTTGTTGGTCCTATATACTCTGATATGTCTTGTGGTAATAGGAAGTTTTTCTTATTTGAGGGAAATTAAATAGAATAAGAATGGTTCACTTTTCTATATTAAGAATCTGTGTGGTATGATTAACTTACAATGTACCATTGAGTGGTTAATTTACACTGATTCTGTAAAAATACATTACCTGCAAAGTCCTTCTTCTTTTCTCCTTTAGAGAATAAATAGACTAATGATTTTTTAAATACTGTTAATGAATGATGTCGTTTTTCCTGCTACATTACCCCAGATGGGTGAAAAACTGATGATTTATAATGGAATGACAACTTAGTATTTAAGTATTCCACTTAACAATTTTGTCAGTATCAGGTTCCTTTCCTTATACAGTAATTGTATCATGTGTCTGAATTTTGATAAGTAAGGGTTATACACCTATTTGCCTCTTGCCCTGTAATTGATTTGGGAGAGGGGGGGAGATATAGAGGGTGGGTGCGCCCCTCTGTTGAGTTGGCATCGTTATTTTGGGCAGAGCAGGGATCAGCAATTCACAGGGGCCGTTCGTGCCCGTGACGCGACCCTGCCTGTCCTTACGAGCCCTCTTCTAGGGGTGGAGACTCCCTCCTCACTCCTTGCGGCCGTCACCGTGGTGGGTGTGCCGAATTGACATCATAGGGGGCGTGGCCAGGTGTTGTGGGATCGGGCAATTCTGAGACACTTCACTAGGGGCTCACACGTGATGTCATAGCGGCGCGCACCCGGTTTTGGCGCCAAATCTAAAATTGTAGATTGATGATTCTGTGGTGTATATAAAGGAGTCCCCTTTCTTCTATCCCCCATACTCCTTGATAAAGGACCCCCACGGTCCGAAACGCGTAGGAGGTACTGTTTTCTCCCCCTGGGGGGGTATGTTTTTTGTGAAGTAAATGCTGAATAAATAGTCTTTTTTATTTACACCACCTGGCTCCCTGGCAGTGCACTGTTTTGCTCTTTTTCTACTCACTTGACTACAGGTGCAGTTGTCCCGCTGTCACCTGTCAACGACGTGTATGATCAAGAATACGGGACTGGCAATGGCTCGGCACCAGCTGAGTGGCAAAGTCTATGGTGAGTAATGTTGCCGTATTTTATTCTGTTTTTGAAATATCAATATCAATGCGATTCAAAAGTCAAGCGATTCTCCTGTAAGCAATATCATTGGCTGAGCAGCTTCTACAGTAGATACTGCACAATTGGTGAAAAGCTAGGCGCATGCGTATTGGAACCTTCTTGAAACGCATATTCGTGTCATCACATCAACGGTAGGCGCATGCGCATGTTAACAGGAGACGCCCCCGAGAAAATTATTGGTGGGACTGACTGTGGGAACTTCTTTAGGGGACTGACTGACCATTACAGTAAAACTTTTACTTTTTTTTTGTTCCTCAGAAAAGAAAACTTTGTCATCTCATGCGGAAAACGGCAAATGGAGGGATTTCGATGGATAATATCGCCTTGTTTATAATGCCTGCACATTGCTGAATCTGATTTTTTTTTTAAAAACACGTACCGGAGTCTACAGTTTAGTGGCTTAGTGGCCGTTGTTATTGATTAGGATAGAATACTGTAACTGAGAGCTTCATAGAAATCCTGAAACAGTATGCTGTTGTTTTCAGACCGTATACAATACTTTTTTATATATACTGTATAATAAACCCGAAAAATAAAAAGTATGCATTTATTCTACTGTACATGTATTCCAGTACATATGTGTATTTTATACCCGTACAGCATGTATTGTTTTAATACTCTTATGATGTACAGTACTGAGCATGCCTACATTATACAGTACAGTATGCCTGGACAGTACTGTACAGTATGTTCTAGAAACACTGTATTTTGTTACAGTATAAAAGGAGACAATGGAACAATTTAAAACAAATCAACATTTTCTTTTATTGGTGTAGTAAGTACAAAAACATTTATTTACAAATACAATGTAAAAACATTTTATGTGTACAGCAATTTAAAACATCAACAGGTGTATGGTTTACTGCTAGTCAAAACATTTACAGTCAGTCAGGCCTGCCCAACTCCAGTCCTCGTGGGCCGCAAACAGCCTCGGTTTTAAAGATAACCTTGAAAACCGTGCCTGTTTGCGGCCCTCGGGGACTGGAATTTTGCAGGTCCTGTGTACAGTAAGGAAAAACATTTCTTTATTAATACAAGTTAAAACACGCAACATCTCCTTTATTAAACTACAGAAAGTCAAAACATGTACAGCACAACAGTATGGTGTTATTAAAAAAAATCTTTATTCATAAAATTTAAAAAACGCAACATTTCCGTTATTAAAGTACAGAAAGTCAAAACATTTACAAAAACATTTAAAAAAATAAACAACAGTTGAACAGTCGTGCAAATTCGATCCCCACCAGATTGTCCTTCCAGGGCCGATGCCTTGTATGGCGCAAAATGCCATTAATGGAGTCTCGAACAATTTTCATTAAAGGATCTGAAATTGAAAAATAGCACCGCAATTCCTCCACAATAGTCCTTATTAAATTTTCAGGAAACGCCCTTTTTTCGCGATTTCCTTTGTAGTTCATATTGTAGACCCACCCGCAATACACCAAGTAGGACACGTGGTGCTTAAAAATTAACATGGCATACTTATGGGGTAAACCAGCACTCATCATCCTACAGTGGCGGCCGCCTTTATCCTAATGCGGCCTGATCCTCGGCGCTCTGATCATCGCGGGCAGATGCGGTTTTTTCTTTTTTGTCCGGAGTGAATTGCGTTATTTTAGCGGTCGTGATATTAGCATTTTATTCTCACTGTCTGCAATACTGCAATATCGTCTAAAAACTCAGGGGGGCATTCACGAGCTGTTGTCTTGGTAGTCTAATACTTTAGCAGTTCAACCTACGTCAGTACATAGTCTGCGTGTGCCGCGCAGTAATTGTACATTTGCATATTAACTGTATACATGCATTTGCAGTGCTGTATGTCTCATTTGAAAATTGTTGAAACGCATAGGCGTGTACAGTACTGTAACAGTATCACATTTCAGCATATACAGCACTCGCCCCTCGCTCGCCCCCGCACACACACAGGATAATGTACTGCACTGCAGGGTATTTCAACTTCTTACCTTCTCTACAGTGCAGTACACCTCTCCCACCATTCCTTTGAATGTGTGTCTTTCTGGTTTCAATCACATTCCTGCTTGACAGCTGATGATTACTGCGCATGCGCCTGTAAATTCACCACTGCTTGCTTGAGTGAGTGACAAAAAAAAAATATTTTTTTTTCTCCTCATTTTTTATTTTTATTTTATCCACAAGCCTGCAAAAACCATCTTGATATTACGATATTCAATCTGTGCTGTAGCGTTTGACTGCACATGGTTGATTTGTGTGCTTTTTATGTACTATATTTGGGGGTGTAGGGATCAAATTATTATGATGACCTGCCTTTTGAAATTATGTCATTTCTTTTAACTGCTGCCCAGCTACTGTAATCCTTCATGCAGCTGTACCCTGTACCCCCCTCCCCCACACACAATTCTCGCTCAAGGATTTAACACTCTTATCGACAGACACCTCTACAGTCATTCATTTTCTGACGCTTGTCATTGTGTTTTTAATCCGTCCCTAGCCGGGGCTTTGTTTACGGTAACGCTTTGGAAAATCCCTTCTCGAACTTGATATGTAAATCTGATTTGCACAGCACTGTGAAAATTGAGAGTTATTGTTTTTTTTAACTGATTCATGTTGTTTTGTCATTCTTTCTTTTTCTTTGGTGCACTGTAGGTGGGGGGGGGGGTTGTTGTCAATGATTGTGATTATCAGGAATGTACTGTAAATAAATATTTATTTTATCAGGAACTAAAAAAATAAATATGAAACGCTTGCCATTGTGTTTTTAATCCATCCCTAGCCGAGCATCACCTCTCTTTGTACCTGCGTGTAATCCTCTTTGGGATGGGAGCTAATTGATGATTACTGCACATGCGCCTGTAAATTCACTACTGCTTGCTTGAGTGACCAAAAAAAAAATATATATATTTTTTTCTCCTCATTTTTTATTTTTATTTTCTCCACAAGCCAGCAAAAACCATCCTGATATTACGATATTCAATCTGTGCTATAGCTTTTGACTGTGACCCTGTGCGTTTGACTGCACATGGTTGATTTGTGTGCTTTTTATGTACTGTATTTGGGGGTGTGGGGATCATATTACTTTATTATGATGAACTGCCTTTTGAAATTATGTCATTTCTTTGAACTGCTGCACAGCTAATCCTTCATGCAGCTGTACCCTGTAACCCCCTCCCCTACGCACACACACAAGGCTCGCTCAAGGATTTGAAACTCTTATCGACAGACACAACTACAGAGTCATTCATTTTCTGAAGCTTGTCATTTTGTTTTTAATCCGTCCCTAGCCGAGCGTCACCTCATTGCGCCTGCTTGTAATCCTCTTTGAGATGGGAGCTAGCTGATTACTGTGCATGACTCACCCAACCCCTCCCCCCCAACCCTTTGAGTCTTTGTTTACGGTAACGCTTTGGAAAATCCCTTCTCGAATTTGATATGTAAATGTGATTTGCACAGCATTGTGAGAATTGAGAGTTAAAAAAACCATTAACTGATTCATGTTGTTTTGTCATTCATTCTTTTTCTTTGGTGTACTGTAGGTGTGTGGGGGCGGGGGGTTGTCAATGATTATGATTAGCAGGAATGTAAATAAATATTTATTTTACCAGGAACAAAAAAAATAAATATAAAACGCTTGCCATTGTGTTTTTAATCAGTCCCTAGCAGAGCATCACCTCTCTATGCGCCTGTGTGTAATACTCTTTGGGATGGGAGCTAGTTGATTACTGCGCATGTGCCTGTAACTTCACCCACCACTGTTTGCTTAGTGAGTGAGTGACCAAAAAAAAAAAAAAATTATTATAATTTTTTAACTGTTTTTTTCTCCACAAGCCTGCAAAAACAATCTTGATATTATGATATTCAATCTGTGCTGTAGATTTTGACTGCAACCCTGTGCGTTTGACTGCACATGGTTGATTTGTGTGCTTTTTATGTACTGTATTTGGGGGTGTAGGGATCAAATTATTATGATGAACTGCCTTTTGAAATTACTGCACTGTATGTAATTTCGTTGAACTGCTGCACAGCTAATCCTTCATGCAGCCCCCTCCCCCACACACACACAAGGCTCGCTCAAGGGTTTGAAACTCTTATCGACAGACACCTCCACAGAGTCATTAATTTTCTGAAGCTAGTCATTGTGTTTTTAATCCGTCCCTAACCGAGCGTCAATCACCTCACTGCACCTGCGTGTAATCCTCTTTGAGATGGGAGCTAGCTGATTACTGCGCATGACTCACCCAACCCCCCCCCCCAACCCTTTGAGGCTTTGTTTATGGTAACGCTTTGGAAAATCCAATCCCTTCTCGAATTTGAAATGTAAATCAGATTTGCACTGCATTGTGAGAATTGAGAGTTAAAAAAACCATTAACTGATTCATGTTGTTTTGTCATTCATTCTTTTTCTTTCATGTACTGTAGGTGTGTGTGAGGGGGGGGGTTGTCAATGATTATGATTAGCAGGAATGTAAATAAATATTTATTTTATTTTATCAGGAACCAAAAAATACAAATATAAAAATAATCATGAATAATACATAATGCAGTTTTATTAAGTTCTTCTGGCAGATTGAAATTGGATAAACATTTATAAAACATTTAGAAAACATGGATAAACATGAATAATGCACATTTATAATAATATTATTTAATAATATATAATTTATAATATATATATAGTAATATAATTTTTTCCGTCTTTATCTTCTTCCTCATTCTGTGTACAGTACAGTAGTTCATTGAGAGAGGAGAGGTTTTGTGTACATCATTACTGCTGTTTATATACTGTACACTTGACTGTACAAACAGATTAGACTGTACACAACACCCCCCTCCTCTCCCCCAGTCCATCCTTTTTTCCTGAAAAGACAAGAAAACAAAAAATTAGTGCAGTTATGTGCGTACTGTATTATGGCACTGTGTGATGTGTAGTACTACTGTAGATGGCTGGTGCTGCTTTCTCTGGAAAGAAAAAAATTGAGCAGTTAGGTGCATACTGTATTATGGCATTCTGTATTGTATAGCTACTCCACATTGGACTACGGTAGGCAGTTAGTACTGTCAAACTAGTCTATACTGGAACTACTGTATACTCTGACTACTGTTAAATACTATGTAACCAGATGGCTGGTGCTGCTCTCTCTGGAAAGAAAAAAATTGAGCAGTTACTGTACTGTAGGTGCATACTGTATTATGGCATTATGGCATTGTGTATGCAGTTAGTACTGTCAAACTAGTCTATACTGGAACTACTGTATACTCTGACTATAAGGAAAGAAAAACATTGTGCCATACTTACCTGTATCATACTGTACTTACAATACTACAGTACAGTACTACTTTCCTGACGCTTGCCCATTACACGCGATCACAATGGGCAACACAGTCACAATATGGTCAATATATTTATTGCAGCGTTCCACGGTGAGTACTGTACATCGTTCCAAAAACTCAGTATGCCTTTCGCCAACTCATCCTTTTTGGAGGGTTTCACCACTTTCCGGATATGGTTGTTAGGATTGCCTAGACCTCCTGCCTAGCCATAGCTTCCTTGTCCACTGGGTGTGCTGCTGCCTTCTGTTGGCTCTGGGTTCCTCTGTCTGTCTGTCTTCTTGTTGCTCCTGTCTCTGTCCTTATAGCTTGCTTCCTGTCTGTTGGTTTTGCCTTTGCTTCTAGTCAGACTCCCATGCCTGTCTTTGATCCCGATCTGTTTATGTACCTGTACCTGTATTGTAGTCTGCTCACAGTAAAGGTCCTTGCTAGTAATCTGGCTTGTCCCTGGTTATTCCTGCTCCTCGGTCTCAGTCCCTGCTCCCTGTTCTCAGTCCCTGTTCTGCCCCGCCTGTCCTGTTCCAGTCTCCTCGTTGCCGACCTCTGCTTGTTACCTGACTTCGCTACCTGACACCTGCCTCGGACCCCTGCTTGTTATCTGACGTCGCTACCTGCCGCCTGCCTTGGACCTCTGCTTGTTTCCCGACTTCGCTACCTGCCGCCTGCCTCGGACCACTGCTTGTGACCCCTACTTCGCTTCCTGCTGTTCCGGCCACCGAGATCCTACCCGCCACAGGAGTCTCCCATGAAAGAAAGCAAAGGCCACTTCTGGATCTCGCTGGAACAGATTCTTCTTCTGCCTGCACCCTTTCCTGCCTGCTGCAGCAGACCACATCTGCATGGTTGAAGATAAGTACTTTCGTTTCTTTTTTGGAAATCCAAGTTGGGATTTTGAAAGGTTTTTTTTTGTTGCTGCTAAGTGTTCTGCAAGAATTATTGCATTCATAACAAACAAAAAAAACTTTTTTTTTCTGAGACTAGAACTGTTGCTGCAAGAGACTATTGCAGTTTTCTTTGAGATTTTTATTTTTGTGCAGTGCCTGGGTTAACCCTTGCAGTACCTGTTGCCACCTTTTAGACTCTGACTTTTCATTTCCTGGATAGGCTTGTCTCTGCATCACTGGTTGGACCACTGCTGTTCACAGGGTTCTCATTTCAAAAGAAAAGAGTGCTTCTATTATTTTGTTACTGCATACTGTGATTTTTCCTGCAATCTGTAGTTTTTCATATGATTGGTTCTAAGGTTTCAGGTTTACCTGCAAGTTCCCCTAAAGTTTGTTTCTCTGCAAAATATGATATCCCTACGCCTGATATCAAAGGTTTCAGATTTGACTGCAGGGTTCTCTGTCTGATATTCCTATGTCAAAAGTTTCAGATCTAACTACAAGTTTTCTTTGTATTAGTTTCCTGCTGTCTATGATATTTCTATGCCTGATATCAAAAGTTTCAGATTCAACTGCAGGTTTTCTTTGTCTATATGGTATCCCTACGCCTGATGCATAAAGATTTAGATGTAACTGCAGGTTTTCTCTGTCTGTATGATATCCCTACGCTTGATGCTTAAAGATTTAGATGTAACTGCAGGTTTTCTCTGTCTGTATGATATCCCTACGCCCGATGCTTAAAGATTTAGATTCAACTGCAGGTTTTCTTTGTCTATATGATATCCCTACGCCTAATGCCTAAAGTTTCAGATTCAACTGCAGGTTTTATCTGTCTGTATGATATCCCTACGCCTAATGCCTAAAGATTCAGATATAACTGCAGGTTTCTCTGTATATGTTTTTTCCTTGCATTTATATCTCTGTGACTGATGTTAAAGTCTCAAAGGGTCAGCTCTCCTATCTTGTGTCTCTCTGTGTCTAATATTCCTGTTGTTCATTCTAATGCTTCTGTTTTAAAAACACATTTCCTCTTTACTGGTTTCTTGGGAAGTGTGGTTTAATTATGGCTCCCACTCAAACAGTCTTGAGCAGTAAATGTGAACACAGTACCACTGATTCTTCAGAACTTCTCAAAACAAGGAAGAAGAAGAAAAAGAAGGGAGGCATTACTGTGGAAGTTGCAGAAGGAATTAAGAATGAAAATTTAACCTCAGAGTCTGCATTTGATGAAAGAGATATGCTGCAGCTTAAGGCAACTCACAGACGTATCCCAAGAATAGTGGAAGAGAAGAAAGATGCTCCTACTCAGACGCTTCAAGCTGCACGAAAAGAGATTGATTGTCTTCATGGACGTTTAGATAAAGCGCAAGAAGCTAAGGCTGCACTACAGAGCGGTCTATCCTCAGCAATTGCTAAGTGTGTTCTCCAGGAAAAAGAAAAACACCAGTTGGAAAGTGACCTGGATGTCATGTCAGGTGAGCTGGAGAAGGCATATGCTGATGCTGCTGAGAATCGGCGCCACGCTTCTAAAAGTAACGAATTCCTGGAAATCTCTATGAAGGAAATTGACAGGCTTAATACAGAGCTTAAAGTCTCCCATGAGGATATTTGCTACTTCAAGAAAGAGATGGAAGTCGATCGGGAGGAGAGATGCTACTTGACAACAGAGATACGTTCTATGAGAGAAATCTTCGAAGGGTTAAATATCAGTTTTGAAACTGTAACCCAAAAGTGCAAGAATCTCTATGTCCAAGTCAGTGAAGGAGATAAGAAGCTCCATGAATTAGAAGAGGAGAAGAAACAGTTGGCCCAGGAAAAGTTAGACGTGCAGACAGCACTGCAGAATGCAGAGAGAGCGCTGCAAGAAGAACATGTCTCCCTGGAGCGGCGCACACAAGCAGAAAATATGCTGCAGAGTCAGCTGCGAGAACTGCGTACACATCTGCAGGACACCAAAGAGAAATGGGTAAATGCTGAAGAAAAGCAGCGAGTTCTGCAGGAAGAAAGTTTCCAGACTGCCTACAAAATAAGTAAGATGCAAGATTATTTGAGTACCCAGTGTGTCCCCAAAGAACAGCATGAGGAGCTGAAGGCCACACTGAGCATAACCAGAGCCTCGCTGGAGGAAGAGCTAAAGCTAGCAGCTGAACACACATCTCAGCAGCTCACAGCGCTGCAGGCGCAGATCGCTGAGCTCAAGACACAGCTTGCCAAAAAGGAGGAGAGAGAGAAGGTTTCCGTCTGTCAAGTGGCTGGCCTGACACAGCGCTATGAGGTCAAAATGGCCGATGCCTGCAAATTATTGGACCACACAGCCAGTGATAAGGTCTGGCTGCAGCTGGAGCTGGACAATGCCCGGGAGGAGTACCGGCAGCTGCAGATCAGAAATGAAGAAGATGAAACATATTTAAGCTTTACTCTGAGTCAGCTGGGAGATATGGAGTCGCGACTGAACTCCAAAGAAGCCGAACTGACAACTGCATTGAGTGGGAAAAGAAGTGCAGAAGGACAGCTTCAAGAGCTGAAAAATCAAATAGCTGGTCTTAATGAGACTTTAGGTGATACCACAAAACGGCAGTCACAAAAGGAGACCATGGAGCGTGAATTCAATGTTCCCAATTACACATGTGAAAAGTCTGCACCCGTCATTGATGCCCACTTTCCTGATGTCCATGCCTCTGCAATGGAGTTGAACGTATCCATTGGGAAGTTCCAGATTCCAAAACTAAAAGAGATATATTGGTCACAAAAAGAGACCACGGAAAGTGAATATGTCCCCTCTGCCGCATGTGAAGAGCCTGATGTTTCTGTTCCCGATGCCCCTGCTATGACGTTAGACGGATCCCTGGTGAAGTTCCTTGCTATGCCTAATATTCTTGATGCTGATGCCAACGCTCTTGCGATAAGGATAAATGCACCTCTCACAGATTTCCCATCAGCACTTGACGTACACATTAAGTTGGCTTTCCATCAAGATTTCCCTGAAGAGCCTGGAGGGTTGTCCGGAGTTGTTGCTGATCCCTATGTTCCTGAAAAACATGGAGTGTTGTCCGAAGGCCATCGTGAGTCGGCCTTCCATCAGGGACAACTTGCTAAACCTGGAGGGTTGTCAGGAGGATCTACTGGCTCCTCTGCTCCTGCTGTGAAGACAAGCGCACGTTCTTCCGTTTATCTACGAATATCTGATGCGTCCTCTGCTGAGCCTGTGACCTACTCTGCAAAGTCAAGCTTACTGCTCACAGATTCTCTGGCATTTGGGTTGATGCATCCTGACATTCAACTGTTCCGAGAGAGAATTGAATTCCTCTGTCGGCTTTCTGATGGACTTTTTCAGTCTGTACCTGTGGAGTGCACAAACAATATTAAAGTCCACAGCGCTAAAGTCCAAGATACCGTGATCTTCAGATAGTCTCTGATCTTAAAGATGATAGCTGGCTCCGTTGAAAATGTTCCAGATGGGATGTGTCTTTGGAATAGACAGATGCACGTCTGAAATACAGATGAGAGGCACACCTGATTGCGTAGCGTTTTCTAGCAATCAGATCCCTATCTAAAATTTAGCAATACCAATCGTTATTGCACCATGTGAGTGTATTTTACATTGTTTTTTTAGTGTTTTAACCAATTAAAAGTGTCAAACTACACCATATTGTGCCCATTTTTTCCCTCTTCGGTGGGGGTTCATAACGGAGCCACCCCCGACACCATTGTGGATTGAGGCCACCTCCAGTAAGCTGCCTGCACGTGGGGTTGTGAGAGGAGCTGAAAGAAGGGGAACAAGCACAGATTCTCTCCACTGAATATATTGGCGTTCATCATGTGAGTAGGAATCTTCACTGTCTTAGATAGGAATCTGATTGCTAGAAAACGCTGCGCAATCAGGTGTGCCTCTCATCTGTATTTCAGACGTGCATCTGTCTATTCCAAAGACACATCCCATCTGGAACATTTTCAACGGAGCCCAGCTATCATCTTTAAGATCAGAGACTATCTGAAGATCACGGTATCTTGGACTTTAGCGCTGGGGACTTTAATATTGTTTGTGCACTATTTGTTTTCAGGTTTGGAATAACCTGACATTATTGTCACCTAGCTGCTTGCTCTTACAGCAATTGTCAGACTGTTTGTTGTTTCAGCACTTATTATCTAATAGCACATTAATTATCACATCTTAATTTAGTGTAGGTAAGCGCTTTTGGAGGGGTTATTTTCTTTGTTCTGTACCTGTGGAGTACTCTCTGCCCGCTGACAAACCACCAGAGGTGGGTCACCTTGAGTCCACTTTTCATCAAGGCCTCCGGGAAGAGCCTGGAGGATTGTCCGGAGAACGCTCTTGAGAGGGGGGAGTAATGTCAGGATTGCCTAGACCTCCTGCCTAACCATAGCTTCCTTGTCCACTGGGTGTGCTGCTGCCTTCTGTTGGCTCTGGGTTCCTCTGTCTGTCTGTCTTCTTGTTGCTCCTGTCTCTGTCCTTATAGCTTGCTTCCTGTCTGTTGGTTTTGCTTTTGCTTCTAGTCAGACTCCCATGCCTGTCTTTGATCCCGATCTGTTTATGTGCCTGTACCTGTATTGTAGTCTGCTCACAGTAAAGGTCCTTGCTAGTAATCTGGCTTGTCCCTGGTTATTCCTGCTCCCCGGTCTCAGTCCCTGCTCCCTGTTCTCAGTCCCTGTCCCGCCCCGCCTGTCCTGTTCCAGTCTCCTCGTTGCCGACCTCTGCTTGTTACCTGACTTCGCTACCTGCTGCCTGCCTCGGACCACTGCTTGTTATCTGACGTCGCTACCTGCTGCCTGCCTCGGACCTCTGCTTGTTTCCTGACTTCGCTACCTGCCGCCTGCCTCGGACCCATGCTTGTGACCCCTACTTCGCTTCCTGCTGTTCCGGCCACCGAGATCCTTCCCGCCACAGGAGTCTCCCGTGACAATGGTCCTTCAGCTGATGCCAGACCATTTCGATCGGATTGAAGTCTGGCGATCTGTCATTGGAAAAAAAGGACAATTAGTTTAAGAGATACAGTACACAGTAAAAACAGTGGGAAAAAAATGAGACACGGTTACCGCACTTACTCCGCTGGCGTCTTCACCCCGTTGATACCGCGCTCAAGGATATGCGCTGTTGACGCGGTGTGCTTCGGATCGTTGTCCTGGTAGAAACGGTGACCATCCGGGAACTCGCGTGTGATGTATTCCACTATCTCAGGCACAATTTTGTCTTGGAAGAAAGCTTTATTCATGATTCCTTTGACAAGAAAAGAAAAGTGCTCAAAAAACTGCACAATAGTACAGTACAGTACATAAGGCTACACTAGTACAGTACAGTGCATAAGGCTACGTTATAATTGATATATTTTACCCTCAAAGATGACAATGCATCCTGGTCCACGCCTAGAGATGGCACCCCACACATGCATCTTCACAGGGTGTTTTGGCCGCGGCTTCATAGATATGCGACCTTTTTTGTGGAATGCAAAGGTGGCAAATCGCTCCAGCGATACAGTAGACTCGTCAGTGAAGATGCAATCCTGGAAAGTTTCCCCACTGTCGATCCATGCCTGGGCCTGGACCACTCTTTTGATTTTGTTTACGTTCCTTATCATGGGTTACGCTCTGTAATAACAAGGAATAAATAATTTTAGCGGTACAGTACAGTTTCCTAAACAACACTTTTACCTCCTGTACTGTCCAGTACTAACCTCACACGTCCATATTTCCATCCAATTCTGCGTCTCATCTTCTTTATGCTGGTCTCGGATACAGTGAGATTGTGATTTTCCTGCAAGGTGTATTTGACCCTTAATGCACTCTTCTCATCATTCTCCTCATTTATCTTGTCGACCAGAAGAGTTGTCTCCCTACAATGTAAAGAAAAACAATCCGGTAAGTTACAGTGCAGTAGGCCACAAGCACAGCACATCATTTGGTGTAAAAATAGTATACAATGAGATATTGTTCTATAAATATGCAGCAACATAAAAAATATATACTGTATACTGTTGTAATATAGATATACCGAAATAACTAAAATATTATATACAGTAGATCTACAGTACACAATATATTGTTCTATTAATATGCAGCAATATAAAAAAGATACTGTATATACTGTTGTAATATAAATATACCAAAATAACTAAAATATTAGATATAGTAGATCTACAGTACACAATATATTGTTCTATTAATATGCAGCAATATAAAAAATATATACAGTATACTGTTGTAATATAAATCTACCGAAATAACTATAAAATTAGATACAGTAGATCTACTGTACAGTACACTATTACAGTACACTAGTAGATCTACAGTACAATATTTTATATAAAAAAAAAATTAAGTTATATAAATATACTTACGCTTTAGTTACCCTTGGTGCCCTTTTGCGTTCTCTGTTTTTTCCGTGTGCATGATAGCTCACGTGGTTGCTGGCACAACGAGGCCAGAAGTAGCTAACCAGCGTTGGATAGCAGCAATTCGGTGTCCGCTCGTATACATCTCCTTAATTCTCATGCTGAGCTCCTTGGAAATCTTTTTAACAGGCATTGCTGCGAGTAGAAAGAAATACAAACACAAGAATGTATATTCGATGTTTAGTCGATGTGTATTCAATGTGCAGTGAATCCACAAAATGGATGGTGTATTTATACGGTAATTACTCCCATTAGAGTACGCCCACTTTCAACACCTGTACCTCGTCGCCATGTATAAAAGGTTACACACTTTGCATAGCCCACCACTCGATGATCTTTATCTGAACTTTCCATTGTCCAGATACTGCATTGTGCCATCTGCTTCCATGGATCAACCCCGATTCTACGGACGCAGGAAGCCACTCGCCTCTGCCGTGCCTATCACACAGAAAAAGCGAAAGGCGGCAAACGTTTCCACGCCAAGGCCAAAGCGACAGGCTAAGGCCAATAAAGAAAACCTTCTGCTGACCCCAAAGGCTAATGGTTTTAATAGATGTCAGCCTTATTATGTTAAGAAGAAATACAGTGATGTACACTCCACGCAAAACAAATTGCAGCCAACCCATCGAACCCGCAGACCACTTCCTCCCATACGCTTCGACGACTCTGCCGCCGCTGTCCCGGAAATCTTCAGCCCGTCTTCTCCAGTCCTCGTTCTCGACGCTACCGCCGCCCTCCCGGAAACCCACAGGCCATCTTCGCCAGTTCTATTCGACGACGCTGCCGCTGGTGCCTCTGAAATCCATGGGTCACTTTCTCCTTTGCGCTTAGATGACTCTGCAGCTTCTCGCCCAGAAATCCAGAGGTCACTTTCTACATCCCTCTTCGACGACGCTGCCGCTTCTCCTCTCCCGGATATCCACAGGTCACCTCCTCCACCCTTCTTCGACGACGCTTCTCTCCATGGAACCCCCATCTCATTCTCCATAGAACCCATCCACCCTGGTGTCCACAGCATGCCATGCACAAGATGCAGCTCGTTAGACCGGATGCTGAATGGGATAAGTGTGGATATCCCCGGGAACTCTATTGTGCTGACAAAGATAGATCTGCTTCTGGAGACCATGCTAAATATGGAGCAACGGATGGATCGATGGATGGAAAAGATAGAGGCTGACATAGCGGGGATACATCATTTGCTCGATGTTCATGCCCCTGTTTCCCCGACGCCGAAGCAGGAGGGTGGCATGGATGTGATGAATGGGAGCATCGACCACCTTCCATCACCAAGCGCACCCCATCCACTAGAAGATTTTGTGAACATGTATGCCGTTGAGGAGGACATGACAACCCCGTCAAGACCATGCCAGGAGACAACACGGTGACCAAGACAGGAGGAAAGCTTCCTCCCAGACAACCTATCCCCGCCCGCCACCACAAGCACACCCGCTCACAGAAGACCTACATTCGCTCTCATCGATACGGTGCCCAACATCATCCTGCGCGATATGCCACCGGCACTCAGGGAGAAGTATAGGGTGATGAGTGCTGGTGCACCCCACAAGTATGCCTTGTTAATTTTTAAGCACCATGTGTCCTACTTGATGTACTGCGACTTGGCCTTCCAAGTGAACTACGAAGGGAATCGCGTAAAAAAGGCGCTTCCTGACAATTTAAGAAAGACCATTCTGGATGAATTGCGGCTCTTTTTTTCAATTACAGATCCTGTAATGAAAGGCGTTTGAGACTGCATTAATGGCGTTTTGCGCCATGCAAGGCATCGGCCATGGAAGGACAATCTGGTGGGGTACACATTTGAGTGAGTGTTCAACTGTTGAAAATGTTTGGTAAATGTTTTGTTCCAGTCCCCAAGGGCCGCAAACAGGCTTTTTGCCAAGGTTGTCCTGAATACCGGGCCTGTTTGCTGCCCTCGAGGACTGTAGTGGTGCAGGCCTGACTGACTGTTTTGCACACCATCCCACTGTAAATGTTTTGACTTGCCGTTCTTTAATAAAGGAGATGTTGCGTTTTGTATATTTTATGAATAAATATTTTTTTTTAATCACAGGTAAGACCATACTGTTGTGCTGAACTGTACTGTACATGTTTTGACCTGCTGTACTTAAATAAAGGAGATGTTGTGTGTTTTAACTTGTATTAATAAATAAATGTTTGTATTTACTGTACACAAGACCTTCACAATTCCAGTCCCCGAGGGCCGCAAACAGGCCCGTTTTTCAAAGGTTACCCTGAAAAACGGGCCTGTTTGCTGCCCTCGAGGACTGTAGTGGTGCAGGCCTGACTGACTGTTCTGCACACCATCCCACTGTAAATGTTTTGACTTGCCGTTCTTTAATAAAGGAGATGTTGCGTTTTGTATATTTTATGAATAAAGAATTTTTTTTAATAACATGTGACTGTAAACCATACTGACTGACTGTAAATGTTTTTACTTTCTGTAAATAAATATTTTCACTAGCAGTAAACCATACACCTGTTGATGTTTTTAATTGCTGTGCACTTAAAATGTTTTTACATTGTACAGTATTTATAAATAAATGTTTTTGCACTTACTCCACCAATAAAAGAACATGTTGATTTGTTTTAAATTGTTGCATTGGCTCCTTTGATACTGTAACAAAATACAGTGTTTCTAGAATGTACACTACTGTCTAGGCATACTGTACTGTATACTGTAGGCACGCTCAATACAAGAGTATTAAAAAAAAATAGAAGACACATACTGTACAGTACTGTATGTACTGGTACTGCATAGAAGACACATATTCTATGTACTGTAATACATGTAGAATAAATGCATACTTTTTATTTTTTCGGGTTTATTACACAGTATACTGTAAATAAAAAAGTATTGTATACTGTACGGTCGGAAAACATCAGCATACTGTTTCAGGTACAGTATTCTATCCTAATCAATAACAACGGCCACTAAACTGTAGGCTCCGGTACGTGGTTTTTTAAATCCGATTTAGCAATGTGCAGGCATTGTTACACAAAGCGATATTATCCATCGAAATCCCTCCATTAGCCGTTTTCTTTTCTGAGGAAAAACAAAAAGAAAAGTTTTACTGTAATGGTCAGTCCCCTAAAGAAGTTCCCAGTCAGTCCCACCAATAATTTTCTCGGGGGGCGTCTCCTGTTCACATGCGCATGTGCCTACCGTCGATGTAATGACACGCATATGCATTTCAAGAAGGTTCCAATGCGCATGCGTCTAGCGTTCCACCAATTGTTCAGTATCTGCAGTGCAGTACTGTAGAAGCCGCTCAGCCAATGATATTGCTTACAGGAGAATCGCTTGACTTTTGAATCGCACCGATATTGATATTGTCAAAATAAATAAAAAAACAGAAAATAATACGGCAACAATACTCACCATAGAATTTCCGAATCAGCTGGCGCCGGCGCCGGGCCACTGCCAGTCCAGTATTCTTGATCATACACGTTGCCATCTGGCGGACACGCGAAGAATTGCAACCTATTAAATCCGAACCATTCTCAATAAACGCATGAACCGCGCATCAACCGCGCATGACCCGTGGCTGAGAACGCAACATGAATGCGGCATGCACCCGGTGAAGTGCGTCGCATTCGAGAAAAAATCCAGGAAAAATACGGCGATGTTTTAGAATAAAATGGGCCGCAGCAGTATAAAGCAGGAATGCGATTGAAACCAGAAAGACACACATTCAAAGGAATGGTGTGGGAGAGGTGTACTGTACTGTAGATAAGATAAGAAGTTGAAATACTGCAGTGCAGTAAATTATCCTGTGTGTGTGCGGGGGTGAGCGAGGGGAGAGCGCTGTATATGCCGAAATGTGATACTGTTATAGCACACGCCTAGGCGTTTCAACAATTTTCAAATGAGACATACAGCAGTGCACATGCATGTATAAATATGCAAATTTACAATTACTGCGCGTGCACACACAGACTGTGTACTGACGTAGGTTGAACTGCTAAAGTAATGGACTTTGAAAACGACAGCTCACGAACGCCTCCCTGAGTTTTTAGACGGTATTGCAGTATTGCAGACAGCGCTAATAAAATGCTAATATTACGAGTGCTAAAATACCGCAATACACTCCAGAAAAAAAAAACATACTGCATCTGCCCACGGTTATCAGAGTTGCGCTGCTACGGCCGCACTAGGGTAAAGGCGGCCGCCACTGTACATCCACACAGTGAGAGCACAGGAAATAGGAATGGATACATCAAGCTCTTTGAGGGGGATGCCATGAAATCAGGGAAGGACATGTCAGGCGCTGCACAGAGATCAGTAAGCAGTAAATCCTTCTTAAAAGTGGGAGGCACCAAAGGATCCCTTTTGAAAGGCGCACAGCAAAACCTTATAATCTAAAATCTAAAATACCTCCAATCCTATATGTACACTCCCTTGGCAGCACGCTAATACCACCTAGGGGGGTTTTTTGAGCGAGGTTTTTCTCCACAGTAAAAGTGGGAGCCCTCAAATCAGTAAGGACATCAGGTACTGCAGGCAAATTAGTGAGAGGTAAACCTGATCTTGAAGCAGAAGTCTTTGAGTCAGTAAGGGGTACCTCAAACACTGCTTAAGAATCAGTGAGACATAAACTTGCCTTAGGAGTGGGAGTCCAAGACTCATGAAGGGTTATATAGGGTACTGTAGAGAAACCAGTGAGGGGAAAGCTAGCCTTTGATGCAGGAATCTTAGTAATAAGTACATCAGGCACTGCTGAAAAATCAGTGATACTTAAACTTGTCCTTGGAATGGGAGTCCCATGGTCCTCAATGGTTATAACAGGCATTGCAAAGCAGTCAGTGAAAGATATGCTTGTCTCTGAAATTATTGACTGAGAATCAGCAGTGGTTACACTAGGTACTGCAAAGGGATCAGAGAAAGGTACGGTTGTCTCTGAAGTTGGAGTCTGGGAAACAACAATAGGTATACCATATACTGCACCGACACACTTTATTCGAGCAAATACCCAGTATGTACCTGGCAGATACCTGGAATGCGCCGCTCCTCACCTCTGACAAGCCCCGTTGCGTTTGCCTTCCCAGCCTGAGTTCATGCCTGGCTGACGGGCGGCTGATCTGTTAAATGATAATGATTAGGATTTAATAGGCTGCAATGCTTCGCGTGTCTACCAGATGGCATAAATTCATGAATTGTAATGCAGTATATATATATATACTGTGCAGTATTGCAGCCAGAGGGAATAAAATACTTCAATCCCTGCTTGGAAAATACCTCAATGTACTTGGGCAGAAAACAGTCACAAACCTCAATACACCCGGGTATACCCGAATTCCTGGGACTAGCCGAGCTCGAATAAAGTGTGTCGCCAGTGTACTATGGGGAATTTTTTGGCAAGAACCTTAGAAACAAAGATGGGCTTATCCAACATTGCATGGAACCCAGCAGTAGGGGTACCTGTCTTTGAAAAAATCAGAACTAGGAATATTTAACAATGTCGGCACATCAGTGAAAGGTCTGCTTGTCTCTGATGTGGGTGTCTGAGAATCAACAGTAGGTATACCACATACTGTGGGAAACATTATAGCAAAAGCCCTAGAAACATTCAAAGGGACCTCAAATATTGCAGGAGAGTCAGAGAAAGGGGAACCTGCTTTTAAATCCAAGGCCTTATAACTAGCAAAGGTTACTGCAGGTACAGTAGTAGAGTCAAACAAAGGGAAGCATGCTTTTAAATCGGGGGCTTTATAACTAGCCAGGGTTATAGCAGGTACTGCTGGAGAGTCATAGAAAGGGGGACTTCACTTTGAAACAGGATCTTTAGATTCAGTATTAGGGACATTAGACATTGAATCAGGAGTCGTAGAATCATCAAGGGTTACAGCACTTACTGCCAAGGAAACAGTGAGAGGTGTACTTGATTTTAAAATAGGAGTGGTGGAGAATTCATCTTTTGGCCCCTGGAATGCAAGGTTAGCTTGCTGAAGCGGAGGGGTAGGTGGCGACGAAGCATCAGCCGGGGGTGCAAGAAAAGGATGGTTGGCAAGGATTTGTAAGCTAGGGGTGATGGAAGCAATTACTGTGTCCCACGTAATCAGGAGGGCAGAGTGCTTATCCAGGAGTTGGCCCCGGAGGGACAGTACCTTCCCTACCTCAGCAGGGGCCATGTGGGGCCTGAGCATTATGTGACAGTGCTCGTCTCCGATCAGGAAGTGAACCAGCAGGGCTGAGGTAGGGATGCCAATTAACCAACCAGACCCCAGGGACAGAGTACTGATAGAGTATCCATAGTCGGTAAGCAGGCAAAGGGTCAAGGCAGGCGGCAGAGGGGCAGAATCCAGACGACAGGCAAAAGGTCAGGGTAGGTGGAAGGCAGCAAGGTCGGGATCATCGTCCTGGGTCAGCAACAGGGATTCTAAATGAACAGGCTAGCCTTAGAAACAGGCGAGCCACCGCAAAAAGCTAGCCAGAGCAACAGGCTAGCCTCAGGAACAGGGAAGGCTCACAAACAAGGAACACTCAACAAATAGAACCCAAGGTGGCCAGGAACACAAGGGAAGGCATAAGAATAAGCAAGGCTCAGTAACCAGAATCCAAGGTGGCCATGAACACATGAAATGTATACAATGCTCAGGCAGGGGCTGGAAGGGACTGACTGCTATTTAAGCCCTCAAACAGGTGCGCCAATAACAAAGTTCAAGAGGAAGCTTGCCAGCAACCAAGATGTCCACAGCCACCAAGTAAAGGCAGGTTCCAGCCTTGACCCCCTTTCAAAAACTCCATGAAAACTCACCTTTTTAAGGAAGCCTATCTGTCAAACCTTTACCCTCACACTCCCCTCCAACCCTTTTGGGACCAGCTTGTTGGACCAATCTACACATTATGTAACATCCCCCTAACTTCCCCACCTTCAAACCCTAATGGGATCACCAGTAGAACTGACCATACTCCATCCTACAATGTGCAGCCACTTTACCTTTCTGTTTCAACATTATCCATCATTCCCTCTAGATGGCCAGTTCTGACAAGCAGGGCCCTCATTACTTTTTGCATTTGTTTGTGCATATTTATCCTTACATTATTTGTATTCATATGTTACTTTGTTTATGTAATTATCACATTTCTATACCCCCAGCTTTACAAAGTAAAATATTATAATAATAATGACTATTCGTATGGGGAAATTACTGTATTCATGAGGTTCCCGGTGCTATAAATGTAAAGCCATTTGTGAAATATTAATAATTAATAAAAAATGAACATATCTGTTTTATCTGAGATATATATATATATATATATGTGTATATGTGTGATGGATTGGATAAAATGCCTATTTCTTCATCTGTAATACTTTGCTATGATTCCTTACTCAAAATGGCTACCGCAGCTACCCCTCCCTTCAAGTAAGGAAGATGGCACCGAGGAATTCCCCTCAAATGCTGATGTGTCCAAAAAACCTGCAATAACAGGACCATAAACTGCAACAACAAGACCATACAAGGAAAAGACCCAACAAGAACCAATGAGATACTGACATGTGTATTTACACACAACCTTTAGACCTGAGAGAGCTCCTTTTGCATACAATCCCCCAATGCAGCCTCTATATATGAACGTGGTCTGTAGGAATAAAGTCAGACATTATCATCCTGAACTCCTGTGTGTCAGCGTGGTATTTTCTCAGTGCATGTACTATATATATATATAGGGAAAATAATCTGGACGAGGACAGATACTCTGAAGACGTTTTTGGTCTGATCCAAATTATCCAAATCAGCTGGCGCCCAACGTGGGGCCCTGGGTTGTGAACCAACAGACAGCCGTGAACAGAGGGACCGAGGTGGACCAAATGCGGACGCGGCAGGAGACTGATCACCTCTGGAGTACGGTAAGATAACATTTATTATCTACCGATACGCACTGTCTCCGCTGTTGGTCTATTTCTGTGTCTCATACGGCTCTCCGAAGGTCACCTAAAGACAGGTAGATATCTTGCCCAGAGCCCATTTTAAACTCAAACCTGTTACCTAGACTATCTGTCACTCGGTATATGTTTACATGTTGTATATGTTAGTCAGTGCCGCAAGTGGGAGCCCGGAGTGGAGTGGGATTTTTGCTGGCTGACTAGGGGTCTTGTCATTGTACGTTGTAAACTTGGTGGAAGGAGGGGTAAAGGGGGAGTAAGGTATAGTCGGTTCAGAGAGGAAACACGGGAATCCCGGTAGTGACTGTGCGGTGTGGTGCGTTGCAAGGGAAGGAGTGTTGCGCGTTACGGTTTTGTAGCAGCGCGGAATCCTGCCGATTTGATCCCTGAACAACCTTTCCCTCTCTCTCTCGTAATCAAGTTGTATGTTATGTCCAAAATGTGTTTGTGTATTAGTGTTGAGAATTCATGAGGACGGGTGGGGATTGTTGAGAGTAGAAGAGATAGCCCATAGGTGCTTGGGCGATAACCCCTAGACGTTAAACTGCCCGAACTCCTGTTTTTTCCGCGTTAAGGTACGCTTTGCAGTAGAAAAGAAAGTGAATAGGAAAGAAATAGCAAGTGGATTTGCCAATAGTTGAGGAACTTGGTATTGAGGGTTATTTTTATGAAAGGTTTATATGCAGAAATTGGGATACAATTAGATACTGTGTATATTATAAGTGAAGGGAAAGAAAGTGTTATAACATTTTCTTTCCCTTCACTTATAACATTTTCTTTCCCTTCACTTATAAGTGAAGGGAAAGAAGAAAAAAAAGCAGGGCATTTTTGCTAATAATTGCAGTGTAGAGGAAAAAAAAAAAAAAAAAGTGCAGCTTTAACATTTGAGCACAGGCAAGTAAGACAGAGAAAGGAGTCTTAGCCTGCCACCTAGTGGCGGAAAGAGAGAGAACAGAACGGAAAGGAATGGGAGCGGAGTTCCCGATAACTGGTAAAGATTTATTTTTAAAGGGTTTGTTCGTACTGGCCACACGAATGGGTCTTTTAAAACCAGAAAATATTCTTTTTCCTTCTCTTCTAATGGCAACAAGAAAGAGGGGTCTTTTTCTGTGGGAGGGAGAAGTTCAGTGAGCACAGTCTTGTGTGTTTTTGGATCTCACAGGGAAACATACCTTACGTTAGTACTGCACCGACACACTTTATTCGAGCAAATACCCGGTATGTACCTGGCAGATACCTGGAATGCGCCGCTCCTCACCTCTGACAAGCCCCGTTGCATTTGCCTTCCCAGCCTGGGTTCATGCCTGGCTGACGGCGGCTGATCTGTTAAATGATAATGATTAGGATTTAATAGGCTGCAATGCTTCGCGTGTCTACCAGATGGCATGAATTCATGAATTGTAATGCAGTATATATATATGTACTGTGCAGTATTGCAGCCAGCGGGAATAAAATGCTTCAATCCCTGCCGGAAAATAACTCAATGCACTCGGGCAGAAAACAGTCACAAACCTCAATACACCCGGGTATACCCGAATTCGTGGGACTAGCCGAGCTCGAATAAAGTGTGTCGCCAGTGTATGGGTCAAAATAATTCTGTTGAGGGACAGAAGGGTCCCGCTGCATTTATTTTATCATTGTCAGGACAGAAGTTAATATAATAACAAGTGAAAAAACAAAGCAAGGAGGCTGTTTAAAGTATGTAGTATTACTGCAGCAGAAGGCAGGTTACAACCAGAAATGTGTCGAAAGATATTGAAAGAAAAGAGAGGAATTTTGAATGATAACAACCTGCTGAAGATAGCAGAAGCCTGGTTTAATGTTACCAAGGCTGTCCAGAGAAAAATGGACCGAGCAGGAGATAGAAACCCCCAATGCAGGGAAGATTGTTTTAATTGTGGTGTGACTGATTTATCTATACTCACTCCTTTGTTACCTTCGCTCCCAGCTCCAGCAGCACTCCCACCTATACAACCCACTACCCCACACACAGATGACAAACCAACCTTGACTGTTCATGCAGCAGAACTATGGGCCTCATGCAGTAAGCCCCGATAAGGCTTTTTCGGCATTTTATAGCCGTTTTTTGCCCTCCTGATTCAGTAAGCCCCGATAAGTGGGAATTATCGGCAACTTTTCTTGCGAAAAAAATTTTTTCGCCACCCGGCTGCCGATAAGCCACTTATCGGGACTTTTTTTTCCCGCCTGAATTCAGTAAGCCCCGATCAGCTTTTTGGTGCTGATCGGCAGGCCAGATTGGAGATTTTATGGCCAATCCAGCCCGCCAACTAAAGTTGGCAACTTGCTGAAGGAGAAGCATCGGCAAGGGCGACACTTAGGAAAAATCAGCCCTTTTTCCTGCCTGTGATTGATGCCGGGGGTCTCCGGAGCTGATACCCGCACCGGAGCCCCCCGGCATGCATCCGAGGCAGGAAAAAGGCATTTAAAAGACACTTCATTACCTTAGCGGCTAACCGCTAAGGCAATGAAGGGGTTAACCCACCGTGCCAGCGTTATTGTGGGTAGCGGGGATGGGTGAGGGGGGTATTTGGCCCTGGGTGTGAGTTTAGGACTTGCGGGGGGGATGCGGGGGCACTTAACCCCTTCACGACCGTAGCGGTTAATACCGCTACGGTCCTGAAGGGGTTAAGGCCTCCCGCTACCCACCCGCAAGCCCTAAACAACCACCGTTGGGGCTAATGCCCCCTTCACACACCCCCACTACCCACAATAATAATAAAAAAACACCCCAGCACCACAATAACGAATTAAATAAATAATTAAATAATTATATATATATATATATATATATATATACCCAACAACACCTATACCCCCCTAACATACAGTATAGTAATGGGCAGAATGACTATTATCCACAAATGGATAATAGTGCAGTTGTCCATTTACAATACTTACACAACAATAAAGACTTTAAATACATATAGCACTCACCCATGTCCCACTGCCACGATGAAGGCCATCCTCATCTTCATCCTGCCCATGCCCCATCCGCTTCTGCAAAACAAACACAAGAATTACAACATCCAAATTAATGTCCCCTAACCCCTTAATCACCATAGCGGTTATTAACCGCTACAGTTATTAAGGGGTTAAGCCACCATCACCCACATACCCTCCCCCACAAAGCCCCCCAACCACCCTCACCCAATACCCACAGGGGAGTCCTACCAAATACCCTTGGGCCTAATACCCCCTCCCCCAGCACATACAGTACAATAATGTGCCAAATAACTATTATCCACATAGGGATAATACATTATTTGGCCATTATTAAACACATTCAATAACGTTAAAATGTAAAGAAAATTGTACTAACCTCATCAATAAGAAGTCTCCGTCGCCAGCATCATCCTTGGGGTCCGTTGCCAACATTAGAAATAGCCACAACATTTCAATATCATTAACATAACACTGAACCCCTTAATCACCTTATCGGGTACTAACCTGAAAGGTAATTAAGGGGTGAAGCCATCCTGCAATGCCTACAACAGTTATGCATAACATCTTCAGTGAAATAAAAACCAATTGCCTAACCAAATTCCATTTAATCATTCAATCTGTAGGCTCACATGCCTCATAAAACATTGCATTTACAGTGTATACATGTAGCATAACATGTAAACTGCATGTACACGCTGCAAATCAATGTTAACAATACAGTAATGCCACTCAAATCGCCATACATCACAAGAAGTATATTATTTAATACAATAAACTCACCATCAATGAATTACCACACATCAATTACATCCCTAAACAATTAAAATACCATCCATACCAATTACACAATGAACTAAAGCTATCCTAACAGAGAACCACTTCAAAACATAGAAAAAAGTACACCAACAAATACAATATACTAAAGCAAGGCTTTCCATATCCTATTGTACGGCCTGGAAGCCCAAAACTTACATCTGTCTAAAAATAAAATACATTTAGCACACATCAATGCATAGCCACAATGATTAACAATACAGAATTAGAAGCTTTAACAACACTATCATTTCTTACCCTGTATATATATCTGTACACATACATACAGACATACATACAGTGGGAAGAAATGATATGCATTATAAAAAATGAAAACATGAAAAAGCAACACAAAAAACAGTTACATTAAGTACATTTCTTTATTTAACTTACCATTACTTGCCCCCACCGACTCCCGTTGATCAGCTTACTCACGAACCAATCCACGACACCATCCACGACACCATCCAGGAACAAATCCACGACACAATCCAGGAACAAATCCACGAACCAAACCAGGAACCAATCCAAGAACAAGTGCAGGAACCAATCCAGGAAGCAAGCCACGAAGAAATCCAAGAAACAATCCACGACACGATCCAGGAACAGGAACCCATAAAAGAAAAGAAAAAAACAAATTAAACATTAAAATAATAAAACATGACAATCAAGGGTTGTACTAGTTTTATTCTTAGTGAATCTGTATTACAATACCTTGTTCCGGGGTCTTCTTGACATCCGGTGCCACGCCCTGGTCTTCAATCTTCAGGAGGAGGTCCGTCCTCCTCGGCATCTGCCTTCAAAATGAGACGACATAGGCTTTTATAGGCCTATGACGTCACATTTGTCGTCATATGGTTCCCACGGCCCTGATTGGGCCGTGAAAACCATGTGTTTTGGCCGATGTAAAAAAATTGATGACGTCACTTAAAGGCAATGCCAGCACAGCCAATCAGAATGGCTTTGCTGCTATTGCCTTTAAGAAAACGTCATGAAATGACACATGGCCGGACTCACATGGTAAGCCAGCCAATCAGAGCGTGGGAAATCCATCCCTACTCTGATTGGTTCAAGTACCATGTGAGTCCGGCCATGTGTCATTTCATGACGTTTTCTTAAAGGCAATAGCAGCAAAGCCATTCTGATTGGCTGTGCTGGCATTGCCTTTAAGTGACGTCATCAATTTTTTTACATCGGCCAAAACACATGGTTTTCACGGCCCAATCAGGGCCGTGGGAACCATATGACGACAAATGTGACGTCATAGGCCTATAAAAGCCTATGTCGTCTCATTTTGAAGGCAGATGCCGAGGAGGACGGACCTCCTCCTGAAGATTGAAGACCAGGGCGTGGCACCGGATGTCAAGAAGACCCCGGAACAAGGTATTGTAATACAGATTCACTAAGAATAAAACTAGTACAACCCTTGATTGTCATGTTTTATTATTTTAATGTTTAATTTGTTTTTTTCTTTTCTTTTATGGGTTCCTGTTCCTGGATCGTGTCGTGGATTGTTTCTTGGATTTCTTCGTGGCTTGCTTCCTGGATTGGTTCCTGCACTTGTTCTTGGATTGGTTCCTGGTTTGGTTCGTGGATTTGTTCCTGGATTGTGTCGTGGATTTGTTCCTGGATGGTGTCGTGGATGGTGTCGTGGATTGGTTCGTGAGTAAGCTGATCAACGGGAGTCGGTGGGGGCAAGTAATGGTAAGTTAAATAAAGAAATGTACTTAATGTAACTGTTTTTTGTGTTGCTTTTTCATGTTTTCATTTTTTATAATGCATATCATTTCTTCCCACTGTATGTATGTCTGTATGTATGTGTACAGATATATATACAGGGTAAGAAATGATAGTGTTGTTAAAGCTTCTAATTCTGTATTGTTAATCATTGTGGCTATGCATTGATGTGTGCTAAATGTATTTTATTTTTAGACAGATGTAAGTTTTGGGCTTCCAGGCCGTACAATAGGATATGGAAAGCCTTGCTTTAGTATATTGTATTTGTTGGTGTACTTTTTTCTATGTTTTGAAGTGGTTCTCTGTTAGGATAGCTTTAGTTCATTGTGTAATTGGTATGGATGGTATTTTAATTGTTTAGGGATGTAATTGATGTGTGGTAATTCATTGATGGTGAGTTTATTGTATTAAATAATATACTTCTTGTGATGTATGGCGATTTGAGTGGCATTACTGTATTGTTAACATTGATTTGCAGCGTGTACATGCAGTTTACATGTTATGCTACATGTATACACTGTAAATGCAATGTTTTATGAGGCATGTGAGCCTACAGATTGAATGATTAAATGGAATTTGGTTAGGCAATTGGTTTTTATTTCACTGAAGATGTTATGCATAACTGTTGTAGGCATTGCAGGATGGCTTCACCCCTTAATTACCTTTCAGGTTAGTACCCGATAAGGTGATTAAGGGGTTCAGTGTTATGTTAATGATATTGAAATGTTGTGGCTATTTCTAATGTTGGCAACGGACCCCAAGGATGATGCTGGCGACGGAGACTTCTTATTGATGAGGTTAGTACAATTTTCTTTACATTTTAACGTTATTGAATGTGTTTAATAATGGCCAAATAATGTATTATCCCTATGTGGATAATAGTTATTTGGCACATTATTGTACTGTATGTGCTGGGGGAGGGGGTATTAGGCCCAAGGGTATTTGGTAGGACTCCCCTGTGGGTATTGGGTGAGGGTGGTTGGGGGGCTTTGTGGGGGAGGGTATGTGGGTGATGGTGGCTTAACCCCTTAATAACTGTAGCGGTTAATAACCGCTATGGTGATTAAGGGGTTAGGGGACATTAATTTGGATGTTGTAATTCTTGTGTTTGTTTTGCAGAAGCGGATGGGGCATGGGCAGGATGAAGATGAGGATGGCCTTCATCGTGGCAGTGGGACATGGGTGAGTGCTATATGTATTTAAAGTCTTTATTGTTGTGTAAGTATTGTAAATGGACAACTGCACTATTATCCATTTGTGGATAATAGTCATTCTGCCCATTACTATACTGTATGTTGTGTATTGCTGCTATGTTTATTGGGGGCATTTGTCCCCAATAAACATGCTACTATGCGTTAACCCCTTCATTGCCTTAGCGGCTATCCGCTATGGTAATGAAGCAGCATTAATGTATTTTAATAATATTGTGCGGAAGCAGGAGGCCCCCTGAGCTGAAGCGCATTTATTTGTGGCTCAGAGACCCCCTGCCTCCCGAGTTACAGGCCCCGGTTTGGGCCATCGGTTACAGTGTGGACGCCATGTTTATTGCGGGGACGCTATAAACATGGCGGCGACACTGCCACCCGATGACACATACCGGGGCCTGTAACTCGGGAAGCAGGGGGTCCCTGGTCCACAAAGCAATGCGGTTCAGCTCAGGGGACCCCCTGCTCACTGTACAGTATAATTAAAAAGACATTCATGCTGCTTCATTACCGTTGCACATAGCCGCCAAGGTAAGGAACGAGTCTTTATTGATGTGTGTGTGTTTTATTTATACTGTACATGTGCAGAGGGTCTCCGGAGCAGAACAGCGTTGGTTTGAGGTCCGGGGACCCCCTGCCCCCCGAGATACAGGCCCCTTTATGGGGTGCCGGTATCCCTCTGATTTGTTTACAGGCCGCGGTCACGTGATCGGGACCTTTAAACGCCGAGGGATACCGGCACCTCATAAAGGGGCCTGTATCTCGGGGGGCAGGGGGTCCCCGGACCTCAAACCAACGCGGTTCAGCTCCGAAGACCCCCTGCACATGTAGAGTATAAATAAAAGTTGTTTTTAAATACTTTTTTTGGTGCCGAAGTTTGCGCTGAGAGAGCGGCTTGTCTCTCTCAGCTGCAAACATCTATCGACACCAAAGGCTTATCGGGAGCCTTATCGGGAGCCAGGCTGTATCGCCACAGCTCATCGGCAGCTTTGCTTTCGCAGTGCTTCAGCAGGGATCGGAAGGATTCGGCCCTTACTGAATACTGCGAGGGCAAATCGCCCAAAAAATACATTTTCGCAATTCGTGCCGAAAATTTTGTATCGGGGCTTACTGCATGAGGCCCTATATCCTGTGATGCAGGCAGACGGTTCCTATTACACCCCGACTGCGCCCCTAATGCCCCTGATGCCAGTCCTTTCACCCCAAACAATCACTGCCCCAGCGGTAGGGATTCAAGTCTACCCTGACACAACAATAGCACACAGACCCAGCAGCAGTGTCCACTATAGTACGCCTGGTAGTTTTGACTCAAATAGTGAGTCACAGGCCGTTGCACAGGAGGCAAACATGACCTGGAATACTAACCCCAGACACCCCCCAGTACCCGACCGCTGCCCAAGGTTATATGGGCAGACGCCCAAGCAGGTAGAAGGCGCCCCAATAATGTATGTCACCTCACCCCCTTCTTGGTAGACACAGGTGCAGCCAGGAGCGTAATTAGAGCTGCAGACATACCTGACCCTTCCTATTTGTCTGATATTGATGTTTCATGTGTGGGGGTAGATGGCACACCACGCTCTAGCCCATTAACACGACCCCTGCAGAAAGGTCCCTACCCTGAACTATTTGCACGATTTGTAGTTTCCTCTACTTGCCGGCTTAATCTGTTTGGCACTGATGTTTTGTCCAGGTTACAGGCCTCCATAATATTCTCAGAGGACGGCACCATTGATGTAACCTCCCTGCTCTGGGAGTCAGATGTCTCTGCCCTTTGTTCCCTTCCAATACTTTTGGCATTAGCAGACAAACCCTCAGCCACCAGTATATCACCCGCTGTCATGGATAGGATCCCGTCCAAATTATGATCCACCGGCCCTGAGGATAACGGGCACCTAAGGGTACCGCCCATTGTTGTACAGCTCAAATAAGGGGCCCGCTTCTCCGTAAACTGCAATACCCTCTTTTCCCTGTGAAGAAACGCACCGCGAAGGGAGAACCTGATAAGTATAGAATGGTTCAAGATCCTCAAGCAGTAAAAGATGCAACCATTGTACGATGTTTTAACAACAAATCTTTTTCAGATGACCCCAGAGGCTTCCAAGAATTTCACTGTTCTCAAACAGGTAATATCCTCGGCCCCTGCCTTGGGCCTCCCAGACTATGATTTACCCTTTAAACTTTTCGTATCAGAATGAAATGGACATGCAACTGGAGTATTAACGCAGCCACATGCTGGCCGATGTCGACCTATTGGTTATTACTCCAGCCGTCTCGATGCTGTGGCTCGTGGTGGACCGTCCTGTCTTCGTGCTGTCTTTGAATGACCTCATTCTCCTGGCAGCACATGACATTGCTGCTATTCTTAATCAGACACCTCAGGTTGCAATGCTCGCTTCTCATTCCAGACAATGTCACCCTTCTCCGTTCTCCGGTGCCAAGTGCTTAGCCCCTCCCCTCTTCTTCCACTTCCCGAGGGGGGAGATGTGCAGGGACACGAACAAGAATAAAGCACAGCTGGAGTCGACCTACCCTATGATTGCTTCGAACTCATGAAGCTAGAAACTGCTCATCTGCCCACGGTGAGTGAAACGCCGATACAGAACCCAGATCTAATTCTGTTTGTGGATGGTTCTCAATATGCTGATCAACAAGGCACCTACCATATGGGTTATGCTGTCACCACAGACACTGTGGTCCTACTGGAAAGCACACTACCGTCAACAGCATCTGCACAAGAGGCCGAACTACAAGCTCTCACTGCAGCGTGTAAACTGGCAGAAGGACAAACTGCGAATATCTACACTGACTCTAGATATGCCTTTGGAGTAGCACACGATTTTGGCATCATTTGGCAAACCAGGGGATTTCTGACAGCAGCAGGAACACCAGTGAAACACAGCTCAGCCATACAAGCTCTGATGGACGCCCTACTCCTTCCAAGCCATGTGGCCATCCTGAAGGTAAAGCCCATGGGAAACTGAACACAGAAGAAGCCAGAGGAAACCATCTGGCGGATGCTGCGGCAAAACAAGCTGCCAGCGGGATACGAGAAGTGGAAGATCAAGTGGACACGACAAGGATGGTTCCGTTAATGCAGAACCTCCCAGTGAATCGAGAATATCTGAAGAAGTTGCAAGAATCTGCAACAAAGGAAGAAAAGGAAAGCTGGAAGAAAAGAGGTGCATCGCCCCAAGAAGGAATTTATGAGTACAAAATGAAACTTTGTCTGCCACGGGCACTGTATCCTGCTGTGGTACAATGGGCACATGGAGCAGCACATCTCTCGAAGACTCTTATGAATGCACTGATCGACAAATACTATGTGGCGCCTGGAATTACCCCAATGACTAATAATTTCTGCAAATTATGTACAATTTGTGCAAAGTGTAACCCAGGACGTGTGGAAAAACCACAGCAGAAACACCTTGCAAGGCCCCGCTTTCACTGCTACGTTAGCTAAAGAAATTTGGTCTGCGCTAGGGACCACCCTTGCTTTCCACACCCCATACCATCCCCAGAGTAGTGGAAAGGTAGAAAGAATGAATGGCACACTGAAAACTAGAATGTTGAAAATGGCCCAGGAAACAAATATGCCCTGGCCAGATAGTCTACCCATTGCTTTGTTCAGTGTTCGATATACCCCACGAGGGGAACATGCTCTATCCCCATTTGAGATACTGTTTGGTACTGCCCCCAAACTTGGTTGTTACTACCCACAGCAGTTACAGATGCAGTCTGATGGTTTGACGAAATATGTAACTGCCCTAGCGCAAGGACTAACCAATATGCATGGTCGAGTGTTTTCTTCTATTCCAGATCCAGATCTAGATACCGGGACTCATAAACTCGTGCCCGGAGACTGGGTGCTCGTGAAGAAATTTGTAAGGAAACACTCCCTAGAGCCCAGATATGATGGTCCTTTCCAAGTTCTGTTGACCACAGCGACATCAGTCAAGCTAGCTGGCAAGAACACCTGGATACACGCCTCTCATTGCAAGAAGGTTCCAGCTCCCAACGAGGACACCTCAGAAGGAAAATGATGCTATATATCCTTTGCTTGTTGGGTCTAGGGGGGGCACAAGAGATTGCTATCACCCAACATGAAGGGGTAGTCACGTTTTGGTATAATTCATACAATACTCATGTAGCTACCTTCTCCTTTAATTATTGTAATATTGTCAGCTGCCTCTCAACACATTGGCAATGTGTTCTATACAGCAATTCTGGTTTCAGGTCCACTTATATATGTGTAACGGATTCCTACTGGGGAAAGGAATGTGATTACTGGGGAGCAGTAGGATGGAACACGGGAACAGATTGGGGATACCGACCACAAAATGGTCTAGCAAGGAAAGACAGGATGGCAAAAGATTCTTGCCCAAATAGGTATCGCAATAGTTATTATTTTTGTTTTGTTTGTGATTGTCTGCTGTGTTCTCCCATGTTTTAAAAAATTCATGACCAAAGCTGTTGACAATAGCACTCCTACCCTTTTTCTGCAGTCAGATAATGATACTCCACTCTTGGAAGATGGTCCATTTACTCCGTTACAGTCCCTCCCAGTTAAGTACAATAGTATAAATCCATAGGGACAGCATCTGACTTCCTTATGTGCAAAGTCTGTGGCAAGGGGGGTCATGGACAAGTCAAGACTCGTCTAACGTACAGCACAAAAGAGTTCCCAGGCACATCTGGACAGATGAGTTAGTATACATCTAGGGACAGACTCAGAAATAGACATTTCAAGGGGGGACTGTGATGGATTGGATAAAATGCCTATTTCTTCATCTGTAATACTTTGCTATGATTCCTTACTCAAAATGGCTACCGCAGCTACCCCTCCCTTCAAGTAAGGAAGATGGCACCGAGGAATTTCCCTCAAATGCTGATGTGTCCAAAAAACCTGCAATAACAGGACCATAAACTGCAACAACAAGACCATACAAGGAAAAGACCCAACAAGAACCAATGAGATACTGACATGTGTATTTACACACAACCTTTAGACCTGAGAGAGCTCCTTTTGCATACAATCCCCCAATGCAGCCTCTATATATGAACGTGGTCTGTAGGAATAAAGTCAGACATTATCATCCTGAACTCCTGTGTGTCAGCGTGATATTTTCTCAGTGCATGTACTATATATATATATATAGGGAAAATAATCTGGACAGATACTCTGAAGACGTTTTTGGTCTGATCCAAATTATCCAAATCAGCTGGCGCCCAACGTGGGGCCCTGGGTTGTGAACCAACAGACAGCCGTGAACAGAGGGACCGAGGTGGACCAAATGCGGACGCGGCAGGAGACTGATCACCTCTGGAGTACGGTAAGATAACGTTTTTGGTCTGATCCAAATTATCCAAATCATATATATGCAAATACAACTGTATGCTCATCTGCATGTCTTAGGCAGGTCTGCGACCCCGCCTTTCCCCATTATCACCCAGCATACAGCACTTCCACTGCAGCAAGGGATTCTGGGAAAAGACATGCAAATGAGCACAGTGTCTTAAGCCTATAGGGAACCATGTTAAAAATGGTTTTTGAGGCAAAAGGTGACACTGTGTGCTCATTTGCATGTCATTTCCCAGAATCCCTTGCTGCAGTGGAAGTGCTGTATGCTGGGTGATAATGGGGAAAGGCGGGGTTGCAGACCTGCCTAAGACATGCTGATGAGCATACAGTTGTATTTGCATATTTGCTTTCCTGTGGAGGGTTTTTGTCACTTTTTTTACTCACCATAACTTAACTCAGTATTATGATAGATAGATACGCACGCACGCACGCACGCACGCACGCACGCAAACACTTTGGTTTTTTTACATTAAAATGAATAAAGCACTCTCGCTCATAAATCTGAGCCTTTGAAGCAGATGTATTAAAATAATTGTGTAAACAATAGACTTTGCAGAGTAACCAACAGCTGTTTCTAATGTAATAAATAGATATTATTGAACATTTTGTTTTGTTTCGGAGGTGGTAAAAAGACAATCTGCGCACTATAAGTATAATTATGCATAATTCACAGAGACAGGTACAGTAAATAGCATCTAAGAATTCCTATTTCTGTGCTCATGTGGGGGTTGTTTATTTACAATTAAGCAAATATGATGGTAGAAACTAAAACATTTTTAAGTAAACTGGATTTATCTGAGCTCATATAAATATAAATGTAGATTACGTTGGCACTCTGCTTGTAAATTCCCTATTATTCTTGCTGAAACAAGTTAAACATCTAAATAGTATATCATTGATATGCACAATTGAATGCAGAAAATCCCTCATCCCTTATTTTTAATGTTTTTATTCTGCCTAATAATCCTAAATTTCCTTGACACATTGCAGAGATAATGTGATCTTTTCTTTTTTAGTTTATGATTTATTGTATTTGTCCTTTTTATGGTCTTTATTTATTTAATAAATATTTGACAAGGAAAGATACATTGTGTCATGGGAGACCAGGACTCTTAACACCTATTTATATTTGTACCGGGATCATACATTAGGCAAAAAAATGTAGAAGAAACAAAATGTTGTTTATATCGGTAAACCCACGTACAACATGAAGAATTACACAATATACAGATAAAAGCACACTTACTGGGGTTTAGAAGTGAACTCTAGGATCTACTAGGTGCAGGGTGCCTACCTCGGTAGGCTTACTCTGACCAGTATATCCACCCAGTATATCCACCATCTTTTCGCTTGAAATTCCAGCCACGCCCCTACATTCAATTTCTAGAACTTCACCGCAAAAGACACAATATATATACAGTATGGTGTAAAAATCTATAAGATAAAGGAGACATTTGGTTTACATTCTTTGATCAAATAATGCTAAGCCTGCTAACCATGTCAAGGCTTGGCATTATTTGATTAGAGGCTGTAAACCAAAAGTCTTCTTTTATCTTATGATTTTTACACATATACTGTATATATATTCCCCATGTATTGCTATCCCAAAGGGATTAGCGCAGGGATTCACTTTCTGTTTTTCACATTTGTATGGCCAATCCCTTCGCCAGCTGCATGCTCCTTACATGGTGAAGTATTGCGATTATATATTTGTTTTCCATTTTCTGTTTGGCCGATTTTAATCTTTAGCAGCACGCTCCCAGTGGGCACCACTATTAGGGTGCAATTAATATATTTAGCCAATCACCTGCAACTGCTTATTGGGCAGCTTGTGGGAGGCCAGGCCCTCCTTCTAGGTATATAATCTCCCAGCAAGGTCCCTGTATTTCACTTTTTACTTTACTTGCAGACATGTGAGTATCTTCGCTGGTATACCAGTTTTAACTGCACTAGGTTATATAAGCATATGCTTGGATACAGTAACCCCTTCTGGGTTTATTTCACATAACATTAGTATGCATTTATCGTAGGGACCTGCTATAGAGACTTACCTTGATGTCGTTAGCAGGCATGGCAATATTTGATCAAAAGATGTAAACCAAAAGTCTCCTTTATCTTATAGATTTTTACATATATATATATATATATATATATATATATATACCCCATTTATTTGTATCCCAAAGGGAGTACAAGGATTCACTTTCTGCTTTTCAATACCGAACAGAGAAAAAAGCAACTGTATCAGAGATATATGAATATATCACTGACAAATACCCATTTTATACCATTTATCCAAAGCCTCATGTATGGCGAAATTCTATCAGATGGACATTATCAAGCAATGATTGTTTTATTCGGAATCCACCATCTCACGTAAAGAGGGGTGGCAGTTAGTCACTGCATAAATCATGTATGCATATGTTTGCTAAAGGAAATGTAAGAAGAAGAGAGAGAAATAGCGGACGCAACAACAATGATATACAGTAGGTGCCCACAATGGTGCCTTAAAAGTTCCGTAAAATTGTTATTCTTTCAACTGGAGGTGTACAACCAATTACAGAATCATGACAGAGCTAGCTATGACGTTAACATGCTTACTAACGACCTGGCTCAAGCAGATGAAATGCTCAAAGTAACTATCTGTATCCGCCTTAGTACATGACCCAATATCCAAACTTTTACAGAGCAAGCTACAACCAAATCGAGATGAACACACAGAACAAACAATTGATTGACTACAGCAGCTACCTCCAAAATACCCTTTGCATGCCTGCACAGAATATGAATGCAATATAATGCAGGTAACTATAACAAATGTACTTTATACAATGAGTGAATCGCTTCTTTCCCAATGACACTCATATGTGTTCCAGCCTTAACGCATGCGCGTACCATTGGGAATAGTTATTTAAGTTTTTCAACATTTTGTGCCCCTTTTACCTCTTCTCCGACATCTGTTAATATTACAGAGATCGTGGCGATAAGTGCAACAGATTCCGGAACAGACTTCTGAAAGAAGGTAAGTGTAACTCGTAGCTCACCACAAACGAAGCGCGACTGCAGTGCTGAGGTAGGGAATTGGTTAACGCCAACCCACAGCCACATGGGTGCACCCATAATGCAGAGCAGTCATTCAAGCCAAATCAGGGTTATAGATTGGAGAATGGTAAAGGTACTTGCCAAATTCAGGAGCGGAGAGTTTCGGATCGTCATAGCCCGCAGCCAGGTTCAGGACTGGAGAGTATCGGATAGATGGGGTACGTTGCCAGGTTCAGGATAGGAGATTGTTGGATCGTTGGAGTACTTAGCCAAGGTCAGGACTGGAAACAGGAGAATCGTCGTACAAGCCGGATCAGGAGTGGAGAGAAGCGGAGTCCAAGGAGCAAGCAGGGTTCAGGCAACAAGAGGTTAATCAGCATTCGAGGCAAGGGTTCAGGAACAAGGATGTGGCAAGGCACGGCATCACAATGACTATGCTCAGCAATGACTGATTGCAGACTGAGGGTATATATAGGAGGAGCCTCCAATAGCCAGCCAGGGTGGAACCAGGAAGTGAGAGTCAATTGGCTGCTGGTGCACACAGGTGTGCCCTATGAAGCAGCCTAATCAGGGTTGAAGGTTGAACTGCTTGCACGCTGTCCCGCGCGTCACGGAGGCCAGGGGGCGGAGTTTAGAGAGCACGTCACTCCAACGATGATTCCTGGGATAAGAGGGTGCAGGACCAGTTGTCGACCCGCGTGTCGACCCGCGTGTCGACCCGCGTGTCGACCCGTGTGCGTCACAGAGGTCAGGGGGCGGTGCCTGATTCATGCATCAGCAGGGAGGCTGGCTGAACGTCCATGACATGTGAAAGTGATGGGGGTGGGGTCTGAATCTGCGGATGGTTGAACAGATTGTGCAAGGTCCGCACGTGCACGTAATGGGACCATGAAACCGTGCATCCTGGGTATCCATCACGGAATGCTTGTTGGGGTGAGGAGACGGTCTGCGATCGCCAGGATGCGAATCCTTTCAGTAAGATACAGTTAATGAGATCCATGGCAAGATTTTTAAATGTCCTGTGCAATGGCATTAGAAATCAGAGCTCTTACTGCGCATCCCTTAAATGTCATTCCACAACGTATACGCCCCTCGGTTCGAAAAAAAGGAAAATAATTTTTTCATGAGTTTATCAAATGTCATATGTGTAGAAATGCAGTAGATATATTCTTAAATATTGGGAACTTTGCCTATAGATACATTAGGATGTGTTTGATCCGCTCATTCTGTGTTAGTCACTTAGATAAATATGCGGATATACGTAAGATTTTAAGCTAATATGTAACATTATTATGGCTAATTAATGTTGTGTAGCATTGTGTAGATCAGTGGTGTGCAAACTGGGGGGCGCAAGATAATTTAGAGGGGGGGGCGTGGGCTGCATGCGGGGAAACCTGGGGGCGGGCAGAGCTGTGCACGGGTGGCCAGAAGCTCCGTGCTGAGGCAGCTGGTTCTCTGCTCTGTCTTGCAGAGGGGGAGGGGCCTTGCTGCGGGGCCTTCCCTGCACACAGACAAGCCCTTCTCCTCCTGTCTGTTACCCGCCCGTTTTCAGCAGCACATGGGGGGACCTGAGCAGGCTTAGTTACTCCCTCCTCCCACCCACCAGGTGTGTGTGTGTGGTTGTGTGTGTGTGTGTGTGTGTGTGTGTGTGTGTGTGTGTGTGTGTTGAGTGTATGGGGGGGGTTGAGTGTGTGTGGGGGTGATTGAGTGTGTGTGGTGGGTTGAGTGTGTGTGTGTGGGGGGGGTTGAGTGTGTGTGTGGGTTGAGGTTGTGGGGGGTTGAGTGTGTGTGTGTGTGTGGGGTGTTGGGTGTGTGTGTGGGTGGGGGGGGGTGTGTTTGTGGGGGGGTTGAGTGTGTGGGTTGAGTGTGTGTTTGGGGGGGGGTTGAGTGTGTGTGTGTGGGGGGTTGAGTGTGTGGGGGCGGTTGAGTGTGTGTGGGTTGAGGTTGTGGGGGGTTGAGTGTGTGTGGGGGGGTGGGTTGAGTGTGGGGGGTTGAGTGTGTGTGTGGGGGGGTTGAGTGTGTGTGTGTGTGTGGGGGGGTTGAGTGTGTGTGTGGGGTGTTGAGTGTGTGGGGGGTTGAGTGTGTGTGTGTGTGGGGGGGTTGAGTGTGTGTGGGGGGTTAAGTGTGTGTGGGGGGGTTGAGTGTGTCTGTGTGTATGTGTGGGGTTGAGTGTGTGTGCGGGGGGGTTGAGTGTATGTGTGGGGGTTGAGTGTTTGGGGGAGGTTGAGTGTGAGGGGGTTGAGTTTGTGTGTGTGTGGGGGGGTTGAGTGTGGGGGGGTTGAGTGTGTGTGGGGGGAGGTTGAGTGTGTGTGAGGTGGTTGAGTGTGTATGTGGGGGGATTGCGTGTGTGTGTGGGGTTGAGTGTGTTTGTTTGTGGGGGGGTTGTGTGTGTGTGGGGGGGTTGTGTGTGTGGGGTTGAGTGTGTGTGTGAGTGGGGGGGGGGGGGTTGTGTGTGTGTGTTTGTGGGGGGGTTGTGTGTGTGTAAGGGGGGTTTGAGTGTGTGTGTGGGGGGGGTTGAGTGTGTGTGTGTGGGGGGTGGGGTGTGTGTGTGTGTGTGTGTGTGTGTGTGTGTGTGTGTGTGTGTGTGTGTGTGTGTGTGTGTGTGTGTGTGTGTGTGTGTGTGTGTGTGTGTGTGTGTGTGTGTGTGGTGTGTGGGTTGAGTGTGTGTGGGTGTTTGGTTGAGTGTGTGTGGGTGTATGGGTGTTGTGATTAAATGTAGCAGTGCATAAACCGGGGGGGGCACGCCACGGGCGCAAGATTATTTAGGCGGGACGCATGTGGCAAAAAAGATGTGCGCGGGTGGCCAAGATGTGCGCGGGTGGGCAGCCGAAGATGTGCGCGGGTGGGCAGCCGAAGATGTGTGCTGGCGGCCGAACAAAATAGTGCAGGTGGCGGCCACGTGATTTGGAGGTACGGGGGAGGAGCACGCGCGAGCCCTGAGATGTCAAACGCGAGCCCTGTGATGTCTGCCCTGCTGTATTCCTGCTCTCCTCCGCTGGCAACCTGCTTCGCTGTGATCCTCTACAAGTGAAAGGGTAGGCTGCCACTATATCAATCATACTATGAATGTACAGAAATAATGAAAAAAAAAAGTGAAAACACTACCCCGTTCATGCTTACAAAATTATGCAGGACACCCTGTGCTCATGCTTGGAGAGTTGGTGATGTCACTGCTCTCAGCAGCAGCGTGGACGTAGCCTAATTTTGCAAGAGCGAGCTGTTGAAGTATGTAAGTATTTAGACTGCGCTTATAGTGCCGGCGACGTGACGTCACCCGAAAATAAATGCATTGTCGCCGCCGCGTGCCCTTAAAGTAAGGGCGATGCAAAAAAAATTAAGCCGGCAATAGTAGATTTTTCAGGGGCTGTCGCCTCATGTGACAGCCCCTGAACCAATCAATGGCCTGGTCGCCCGCGCCGACACAAAGCGAAATACAACTTTCGCTAGCGGCGACAGGTGACGTCACGCGTCTCAGTCACAGGCACTATACGCGTGGCCTTAGACATATTTGTATTTACATTGTATACCGTTTAATAAAGGTTTTTTTTTCATGTGATTTTGATTACATCAGGCAGGGGGGGCCCGAGAAATTTCATGGATAAAAAGGGGGGCTCGGCATAAAAAGTTTGCTCATCCCTGGTGTAGATAACATTGTTGCAGTGATAGTATGTGTGATACAATATATTTGAGTCCAGGCAGTTTGTGCATTTAAACTTGTTTAAAATTCATCTTTTTGTTAGATAACGTATTCAAGCGTAACAAAGCACAAAAAATTCCAATATTTATTTTGAAGATGTGCGCAAATTAATAAATATTAAAAATGTCACGTGTAATAAACAACTGTTACATTACAAAAACACGTTAGTGTGTTTATATGCAGATGAAATATTTTTCTTAAATGTGTACATTTATAATTAAGATTACATATCTCCTTCTTTCACAGATGTTGACATCTCCATTCCAAAGACAGAAGATCATGTGAATGGAAGTATCCAAACACAGAACAACTTACAACTTTTACATCCTGCGCACATGATGAAAACATGAATTTGACTGTTTATACTTAACATTGTCACTCATGCTAGCAGACAAAGTAAACTGTCCACGCTAACTTTGTTTTTTTTATAAGAAAATCATATATTCTCTAATGTGTATTTTATAAAATGTATATACAAACTACTGTATTAACATAATTTCTAAAAAATTAGAATAGATACTAATTATTTTTTTTATATGACAATACACTTTTGAATTATAAACATTGTGTCTGTGCACCATTTTACAGATAGCTCATGTTCATGCACCTTTACACCAGTCATAAATACATGCAATATTGTTTTCCTACATTGTGTGAAGGACTACACAATGTGTTATCGTCTAAATGTCATGTATTCATGAAACTTAAACAGGAGTAAGTAATTGTATGAAGCTATTGTTAGGGACACATACCAGGTTACTGATACAAGATAACACCATGTAAACATCTCAGATTCCTACAGGCATATTAAAATAGTGTATATTGTAATTGTTCATTAATTGACAATTATACATTTAAGTAAGGAATGTGAACAATAACAATTAACTAAATATTTGTGATCACAAATCCTCAACCATAAAAAAAAACATTATAATTAGTAATTATTACATGAAAAGATGATAAACATTACATATATTTAAATGTGCAGTACTTGGTAAGTCTTAATATAACATTCTCTGCATATTCATCAGTACAGCAATATCTCTTATCTTCTTGAACAACATTCTGCATTGTATGATGCACACATTGTAGTGGGGGGGAAACAAGATTATACTGATGTCATCAGCTGTATACAGTCACATGTTTTTAATAGTATATTGCTGTATTAGTTTTGTGCACATATGCTTTATTAATATTTTGGTGTGTGGTTTATTTACACTTTCAGAGTGATTTATAGGAGTGTCTCACTCCTCCCTGCTCTGACACTGATCCCATGGCGACGGATACATCTTTGTCCAGCCCTGTGAGTACAGTCTTGATTGGTGCACGCGCCCTCCTCTTCCCCCCCCTGACGGCCGGGTCACGCTGACGTCATCATGGGGGAGTGTTCAGTCTGGGGAGAGGTTTGGCTGTGGCTGCAGTCCTCCAAGATAGCTCTATGCTGTTTTGCCAGGGATTTAGACCTAGATGTCTGACGTCACTAGGGGGTGCCATATGGTAGCTCTGACGTCATCAGGTGGGCGTCAACATCCTGGTTATGTGGCAGAATGGGGAGGGGTGAGTATCAGGGAGGGTGGTATATATTTTGACTGTTTTCATGTGTTTGGTAGCCTTCACCTTGAGAAAGGCAGTATTTGACTGCCGAAACATTGGGCTTTATGGCATATTAAACCTCCTTTTGAGTAAGACCGTGTGCCTGCTTCTTCTTCTTTGTACTGGAACATTTGGGACTACAGGAGCTCCCCAGGACCAGCGCACCGGCAGCTAAGTACCCCACCTCTATCACCATTGATATTGAGTGCGTTTCTCATCCTCTGTTTACTGATACAAGATAACACCATGTAAACATCTCAGATTCCTACAGGCATATTAAAATAGTGTATTTTGAAATTGTTCATTAATTGACAATTATACATTTAAGTAAGGAATGTGAACAATAACAATTAACTAAATATTTGTGATCACAAATCCTCAACCATAAAAAAAACATTATAATTAGTAATTATTACATGAAAAGGTGATAAACATTACATATATTTAAATGTGCAGTACTTGGTAAGTCTTAATATAACATTATCTGCATATTCATCAGTACAGCAATATCTCTTATCTTCTTGAACAACATTCTGCATTGTATGATGCACACATTGTAGTGGGGGGGAAACAAGATTTATAGAAGGACAAATGTTTTAAACACTCACATAACGTTCTCACGTGAACATGTGTTAATTCAGTCGAAAATGTGAATTCCAATTCAGAGAGCAGGATCGTATGATTAGATACACACAATAAAATGTGACGCACATCACGAGATGAGTATAGATTATCTTATATGTAAATGAAAATCTTACATGTGAAATAATTTTCGATTACGGTCTGGCGGGTCTCCACCCCAGCGGCTGTATGCTCCCTAACCCCTGCAGGAGGCACAGGTGGATCCTCCTCTAGATCCTCCAGAATGTTGCCTTGAAGATTGTGACGTAGTACAATGTTGTGCAGAATGCAACAAGAAATCACTATGTCAGCAACCTTATATAGCGAAAACTGTAGGGCCCCACCAGATCTGTTAAGACATCTGTATCAACTTTTCAACAGTCCAAATGTCCTCTCAATCACCGAGCGGGTGAAGACGTGGGCCGCATTATAACATTCCTTTGCATGGGTTTGAGTATTACCCAGTGGGGTCAGAAGCCAGGGCCAGCTTCCATATCACGAGTCGCCTATAAGACAGTTAAAACACAAATGTTGATATAATACAAAATATATATTCAAAACATTGCCTATTGACTTGTCCTAGTTGATCTACCAACAAATCAGGGGAGCTCGTCTCTTAGTTATGAAATAAAGAAACACTACATAGTGTAAAACTGTTGTGAATAAATTTGTGCAAATAAAGCTCAAATGTGACTACTCACAATAAAACAATCAAATTCAGGCAGTCATCCAACTTAAGGGGTGGATGTTCCCTGTGTATACAGCAGCCACCAGCCCCCAACCTCCAAGGAGAAAAAAAGAAGAAAAGAGACCATATAGTGCAGATGGTATTTAGTATTAAAAGGGATTCAAAAAATGCAGGCTTACACTTCATATGATCGAGGTAGGCAGTATGATATTATAGGTAGTGGGTGCTCATCTGGTCGCGATCCTTTTTAGTTCCTCACTATCCTCTGCTCCACCGCAATACTCTCGCGTCCACGCCAGGCACTCCCGTTGCGTCACTTCCGGTTGTTTGGCGAACTTCCAGATCTGATGGCAGGGGTGGACCTCAGTTGTTCTTCCTCTTCGGTATGGACTGAAACACTCTTATACTGTCACATTTAGTGTGTGTTTAGAGCGCTATTGTTAGTTTTTTTTGACTTGTCCTAGTACCTGAAAGTGATTGAAGAAGGTTCCACACATGAAATTAAATACATTATTCATAATTTTATAGCTTTGACATGGTGTCACGAGGCCATCTCTTGAACATTATAAACATGGCACCTCTGATGGCTATAATATGAATACTGCAATATGTAAGCAATTTTGCCCACTAATTCCCTATTCTTGTGTGATTAATAATTTATAAAAATTTCAAGCTGCCTAACATGGATTATATTTTTTGTATTAAAAAAACCCCCATATAAAATGATTTTTGTTACACTATATATGATCAAAACAGAATTAAACATTAACCTGTACATGAACTTTAGATATAAGTGCAGTTTGTATTACATTGACTGACCCAATAGCCAACCGTCCTCGAATTCCCTTGCTTCAAATGCATGGAAAACTAAAGAGTTCTGCAGGATATGGGAATCGTGACAGGCACCTGGGAATAGGGCTTCCACACTCAGATTGTTCATGTTTGCGTCACATACAACTTGCGTATTCAGCGAGTGGTAATGTTTCCTGTTATGGAAACTCCTCTCAATTGCACGTAGCGGGGTAAACACCACATGTGTGCAATCTACAGCACCCATCTCATTGGGTAGCCCTGCTACATTATAAAATGCAGTCTTCAGTGCCTGCCACTCTGTCTGCTCACTAGGAAAATGTATATAATCCCTAGCGCATCTAGTCAGTGCACATAGAAACTGGCTAAGGACCCGCGAGAATGTTGTCTGTGAGACCCCGCCTACTATGCCCACAATTGTCTGAAAAGATGCAGAAGAAAGAAAATGTAATGAGCACAGCCATTTAACAAGGCCAGGCACTGCATGACTCCTGTCTGTTGTTGGCTCTAAATATTCTCTTAACTCTCCATAGAGTTCCAAGAGAGCCGCTGAGCTAAAATGATAGCAGCTGATCACCTCGGCCTCCCTCTGCTTCCCTCCGCTGGGGTGCCTGCGGCGTGGCGCTCTGCGCGTCTGGTGACGCAGCTTGTGCACGCGCACCCTCAGCTTACAGAGGGTGCATGCACACGCTCCTCTTCTAAGCCCTGTCACTCTCCTGACTCCTCCTCCCATTCTCTGCAGGCTATTTCTCTGTCTGATCCTTCTGTCTCCTCCTCTTCTCTCCCTGACCTATCCTTGTTATCTCCCACTTCTCTTACTTCTCCTCCCCTCTTTCCTATTGGTGTGTCTTCCTTTATAATCCCTGTCTGTCCTCTCTATCATCGCTCTGCATAGTTCCTGTTTCCCTGTGTGTGCTGACCTATGCAGTGCTCCCTCTGTGTTCCTGCTTGCACCTGCTCCTGTGTTACTTTGGATTTCCCTGGCTTTGACCCCTGCTTGTCCTGGACTACCCTGCTCTCTGTATCCCTTGAACCTTGCTACGAACTCTACTTTGATGACCTCTGGAATCCTTGGACCTGGCTTTGAACTTCGACTACTCTGCTCTCTGGACCCCTGGACATTGGCACACGGACACGACCATTCTTACGTTTAACCCTACAAGACGTTGCAAGTATCCTAACCGCTTTTCCAACAGGCCCAGCAACGCTATACCACTCTCCGGGCTTGCTCCCACTGCTGTGGGTGTGTGGTGTAATACCGTTCCCACCTCAGTATTGGGGTCTTGCCAGGTCTGCGGGCATACAGGCGTGACATTATGCAGAGCCCAACAAACGCTGACCACCCTGAGGTGGGTACAGGTATTTCCATAGAGGCCTTACAATTTGTCAGTAACCAGCTGTCTACTGTCTCCCAGCAATTGGCCAAGTTCTCCCCCCAGGAGAGTCCCATGGCTCCAATGCCACCGGTTGCCACAAACTATGCCAGCTCTGGGCCCCATATTCCTTCACCGAATCGCTATGATGGGGACCCCCTCGCCTGCCGCGGTTTCTTAAACCAATGCGAGGTGCAATTCGAGTTGTCCCCCTCCCTGTTTCCCACTGGTCGTGCTAAGGTAGCGTATATCTATGCCTTGCTCACCGGAGACGCTCTCGTCTGGGCCCCCCCCTATGGGAGCGCAAAAGCGAATTAACGCAAGATTGCTCTCTCTTCAGATGCGAGTTTCAACTTGTATTCGATACTCCTGCACGGCGCGAGATAGCCACTTTCTCCCTTTTTCACATTTCACAGGCCCAAAGATCTGCTGCCAAATACGTCATTGAATTCCGTATGCTAGCCGCTGAAACCCAACGGAATGATGAGGCACTCGCTGCCGCGTACTGGCACGGACTCTCAGATACTGTACGTTGAAACACGATCTAGCTACTCATGCCCGGCCTTCATCCCTGAGGAGGTGAATACCCTGAGTATACGCATGGATCAGCGTACTCAGGAGTGACGGTACGAGAGGCACTGTTCTCGCTCTCCTTCTTCTGTTGTTTCTCACAGGTTGCCTACTACACCCCTCCTGGCACTGGAGTCTCCAGAGCCGATGCAGGTCGGCAGTCAGTAACTGCGGGCCACGGAGAGAGCACGACGTCGTCTGAATATACTTTGCTTCTACGGTGCTTCTCCGGAACATCGTCTCCAGAATTGTCCCCTGAAGCCAGGAAACGGGCACACCCAGTAAAGGTAGAGGGGCTTCTACTGGGTACTGTCTCTCCTTGTCCCTCTCTCCCTGAAGCTTTCCCAAAGAAGTTTCTGCTTCCTGCTACTTTGGAGGGTCCGAACCTTTTCCTGCAGGTCGAAGCTATCATCGATTCGGGATCTGGTTTAACTTCCTGGACCAGAAGTTCGCATTGGAGAATCAAATCCCCATGGTCAGAAGGAAAACTTCCATTGGCTTCAAGGCCATCGACGGCCGACCACTCCAGCCGGCGTTTATCATTTGGGAGTCTATTCCTCTCACACTGACCTTGGCTGACAGTCATAAGGAGGTAATAATCTTCGAGATTTTTCAATCTCCTACAGTGCAAATTATTTTAGGATTGCCTTGGCTTCAACTCCACAATCCACGCATCGACTGGACCGGTCCTCTGCCTCTCCAGTGGCCTTCGTCTGCAGATGCCGTTCCTGCGGAGTCTCCTGTTGCAGTGCTTGCCGGCCTGGATTCTGTTCCTTCTAATCTATTGATCCTGTGTACCGTGTATCATGAGTACTTGGATGTGTTCAACAAGGTACAAGCGGAGATTCTATCTCCCCATCGCCCGTACGATTGTCCTATCGATCTGATTCCTGGGACCATCCTGCCGAAGTCTAAGTCATATCCCCTCTCCGTCCCGGAGACCGAGGCCATGGCATCCTACATTCAAGAAAATTTGGAGAAAGGATTCATCCGCAACTCTACCTCCCCTGCCAGGGCTGGCTTCTTCTTTGTGAAGAAAAAGGATGGATCACTTAGGCCGTGCATTGACTTCCGCGGACTCAATAAGATCACGGTGAAGAACCGGTATCCCCTTCCGCTTATCTCTGAACTGTTTGATCGTCTCCAGGGGGCCTCTACAATATCTTCTCAAAGCTCGACTTAAGAGGTGCCTATAATCTCATTCGCATAAGGGAGGGGGACGAGTGGAAAACAGCATTTAACACACGATCAGGACATTACGAATATCTTGTTATGCCCTTTGGTTTAAAAAACGCTCCTGACGTTTTTCAAGAGTTCATGAACGATATCTTCTGCGATGTATTGGGAACATTTGTCATAGTCTATCTAGATGACATTCTTATTTTCTCTAAAAGTCTGGAGGAACACATTCAACATACCAAACTAGTGCTTTCTAGGCTCCGTTCTAATCGCCTATATGCCAAGATGGAGAAGTGTTTGTTCTACAAGACCTCTACTGCCTTCTTAGGCTATATCATCTCCAGTCAAGGCTTTTCCATGGATCCAGAAAAACTGAAAGCTGTTCTTGATTGGCCGCTGTCCAATTCACTCAAGGCTGTGCAGCGTTTTCTCGGCTTTGCCAACTATTACAGGAAATTCATCAACATTTTTTCTTCTATTGCTCTTCCCATCACCGCATTGACCAAGAAGGGCGCCGATACCACTTCCTGGTCCCCGGAGGCTATTCTTGCTTTTGAGGTACTCAAGAAGGCTTTTGTTTCCACACCCATCCTTCACCATCCGGATACCTCCCTCCACTTCACTTTGGAGGTCTACGCCTCGGACGTAGGAGCTGGCGCAGTCCTTTCCCAGAGGACTTCTCCCCAAGAGAAACTCCACCCCTGTGGTTTCTTTTCGCGGAAATTTTCATCTGCCGAAAGGAATTATGATGTTGGTAATCGTGAACTTTTGGCCATAAAATTGGCTCTTCAAGAATGGAGGCACCTTTTGGAGCGTTCCAAGGAACCAGTTGCTATTCTCACTGACCAAAAAAATTTGTTGTATATCGAGGGGGCTCTTCACCTGGGATCCCGCCAAGCTAGGTGGTCACTCTTCTTTTCCCGCTTTAACTATACTATTTCATATATTCCTGGTACCAAAAATGTCAAAGTGGACGCTCTCTCTCGTCAGTTCGCCACAGAAACCGAAGCTAATGAGACCACGGAGCCTATTCTTCCTGCCAAATGTATAATTTCCGCTAACAACTTCGATGTGTTGGACGAAATCAACAAAGCTCAAGCTCACATTCCCAGCAGGTTCAGGGTACCAGAAGGACGCCTACTGTATACGCAGCTCAATGCTTTCGCCATAAAGTTTTACTTTGGGGTCATTCTTCTAGAGCAGTTGGTCATCCAGGCTTCAAAAGGCCTGAGATCTCATTAAACGGACATTTTGTGGCCAAAGATGAACAAAGATATTCTCGACTTTACTACTGCCTGCCCTGTATGTGCCCAGAGTAAAACACTCCATCACAAACCTTCGGGACTTCTATTACCTCTTCCCATTCCGGAACAACCCTGGAAACATATATCGATGGATTTCATTGTCGAATTGTCCAATTCCAAAGGAATGAACACCATTCTGGTCGTAGTGGACAGGTTCTCTAAACAAGCACACTTTATTCCCCTCAAGGGTCTCCCTAATTCTGCCACTTTGGCTGATGTCTTTTCCAAAGAAATTTTCAGGTTAAATGGCGTTCCCATTTCTATTGTCTCTGACCATGGATCTCAATTCATCTCTAAATTCTGGCGGGCATTTTCCTAAAGACTCGGAATCTCTCCCTTGTTTTCCTCAGGATACCATCCTCAAACCAATGGTCAATCCGAAAGGATGAATCAAACTTTAGAACAATATCTAAGATGATTCATATCTGACTCACAGGACAACTGGGTGGACCTTTTGCCATGGGCTGAATTTGCTATCAATTCTTTCAAAAACGAGTCTACTCAAGAATCTCCCTCTTTTATTAACTTCGGTTTCCACCCCAGTAGCCTTCCTCTCTCGCCTTCTCCTTCGGGCATTCCCGCGGCCGACTCTCATGTTGCTAATCTACAGGAATCTTGGAAAAAAATCCTCAAAACTCTACAATCTTCGGTTGCCAAACAAAAGACTACGGCGGATCGTCATCGTCAACCTGGGACTTCTTTCAAACCTGGTGACAGGGTGTGGTTATCCTCAAAGAATATCAGGCTTAAAACGCCATCACATAAATTATCTCCGAGATTCCTGGGCCCATTCAAAATATTAGAGAAGATTAACCCAGTAGCTTACCGTCTTGACCTGCCTCCCACCATGAGGATTCCTTCAGTGTTTCACACTTCCCTTCTTAAACCCTTTGTGCAAAATGCTCATTTTCCTGTTCCCTCTCGGAAACCCAATCCAGTCTCCACCCTAGGACAACAGGAGTACGAGGTCCAATCCCTCATTGATTCCCACTGGTCTAAAAACAAACTCCAGTTCCTGGTCCACTGGAAGGGCTATGGTCCAGAAGAACGTTCGTGGGTACCAGCACGTCATATCCATGCCCCAAGATTACTCCAACAATTCCACCCAAAATTTCCGCTAAAGCCTTGGTTGGATCGCTCGGAGATCGATCCTCAAGGGGGGGATACTGTGACGGTTCAGGGGATTCCTTCCCCTTCTTTCTCTCCCTCTGTCCCCTCTCTTACCAATCCCCCTGCACTTACCCACTCCTGTCCTGCTCCATCTTCCTCTCTCCCTGCCTAATTGCCTCAGCGCATGCCCCGCAAGTCTCGCGCACACGTGCGGTCCCCGAGCCCCTGCAGCAACACTCCCCACTCCCAGACACTCTCAATGCCCGCTGCCTGTACCTCACCTCCGGTGGCGGTCCCGTCCGGTCCTCTGCTTCCCTCCGCTGGGGTGCCCGCGATGCGGCGCTCCGCGCGTCTGGTGACGCAGCCTGTGCGCGTGCACCCTCAGCTTACAGAGGGCATGTGCACACGCTCCTCTTCTAAGCCCTGTCACTCTCCTGTCTCCTCCTCCCATTCCCTGCAGGCTATTTCTCTGTCTGATCCTTCTGTCTCCTCCTCTTCTCTCCCTGACCTATCCTTGTTGTCTCCCACTTCTCTCTCTGCTCCTCCCCTCTCTCCTATTGGTGTGTTTTCCTTTATAATCCCTGTCTGTCCTCTCTATCATCGCTCTGCATAGTTCCTGTTTCCCTGTGTGTGCTGACCTATGCTGTGCTCCCTCTGTGTTCCTGCTTGTACCTGCTCCTGTGTTACTTTGCATTTCCCTGGCTTTGACCCCTGCTTCTCCTGACTACCCTGCTCTCTGTACCCCTTGAACCTTGCTACGAACTCTACTTTGCTGACCTCTGGAATCCTTGGACCTGGCTTTGAACTTCAACTACTCTGCTCTCTGGACCCCTGGACATTGGCACACGGACACGACCATTCTTACGTTTAACCCTACAAGATGTTGCAAGTATCCTAACCGATTTTCCAACAGGCCCAGCAACGCTATACCACACTCCGGGCTTGCTCCCACTGCTGTGGGTATGTGATGTAAAACCGTTCCCACCTCAGTATTGGGGTCTTGCCAGGTCTGCGGGCATACAGGCGTGACACAACAGGAACTTCCCTTTATCTCTCAACCTCTATAATTATGGGTAAGTGATACACTAGTTCAATATGATATTAATAATTACTGTATATAGGGAGTGACGAAGACAAATCTGATCATGTGTCCAAGATCTCAGATACATCAATACAAATGCCACTATCAGGTCTGGACATCTAGTAACCTTCAATACTACCAAGACTGGACTATATTATGTTATTATTTGCCTTAGTACTGTATACATTAAACATTTTGAAAAAATAATTCCAATCTCAGGCATTATCCATGCTGCTTTAGAAAAGCATGCTGCTTCTGAAGGCATGCCCATAGTTGGGGACACATAAGGCCAGTTTTGATATTAGAGTATTCGTTTGGATTTGGATACAATCTTCTGTCTAACACAGAATGTTTTCTTTCTCGTTTGCCTAAATCAATATGAAGTAAGGCTTATATTTTCATAAACAAAGCACCAAATGACAGATTTATAAACAGTAGTGCCAGGCAATATATTGAATTTCATATATGATTGCAGTGTGTTGTCAGTGGTATACAGTAATTACAATCTGATTGTATTTAGCTCCAAACTCTTCAGGGAAAATGTTGGTAGAGTTTCATTTTAAGCTGAAGCTATGGAATGCTGCCTTGTAGGTGGTATTGCTTTTTTAAATTGAAGTATTCAAGAGTGAAAACAAAAGATATAATAACAATAATAATAATAATAATAATAATAATAAACATGTTTTAGCCCAATAGTTTGAACAATGAAAAGCAGCAAGAATCTAGGGGACTAATTGGTCAGAAACACCTTAGTGACTTGCACTCTTTTTAATCATTAGTTAGGCATTAAAGGAATCCCCATACCTTACTTTTCTTCTAATTATTCTACAAACTGACACAGTAACATCGTCTGTTTGTTTTGCTTGCCACCATTATCTTCATAAGAATGATTGCATTAAATATCATTGTTCAAAATATAAAAAATGGCTTATGGATAGGGTTTGGATGGGAGTAACGCCTCTATTAGGAAGGTCCAAACTTACAACAGGTTGTTTCCCACTGACTGTATAAATGAACCAGATGTTAGTGAGTTTTGTAGAGAGTCATTGATGCTTAACGAGGCATTATCTGAGGATAGCACCTCAATAAGTCAATAACAGACTTCTGGGACTTTGGGAACTTGGGAAGATAACTTTACCTCACAGTGCAGCAGACACCAAAATGAGATGTAAACTGTTTGAGGCAGAGAGTCACGGTGCCTGTGATATTAAATGACAGCAATACATACATTGTCAGCACTGTATAAAGTCTCGGCACTATAAAGCAACATAATTGGTACTGTAATGCTTTATTCATATTCTTTTGAACAAACCTTTTTTTTGTCTATCAATTTTTTCCCTTTCCTGTTGTTTGGTTTTCCAGCCAGAGATATTTTCTTTATTTTAGTTATTTTGCATCCATATGTTATGAACTTGATGCGCATCACACAAAGAATAAGAAAAAAATGGGCAAAAAGTGAGAACATGAAAAAGACACACTTGTACAACATACTGTATGCCGCCAATAATTTTAGGTGTGCAATTCATTTTTTTTAATTGTTTTAAATTTGCCATAGTGGTGGGTGAATGTGTTCAGCCCACAAACTTTCACACAAACTTTTCTAGTTCTTTTCAAGCCCGTAAAACATTGTTTTATCATTTTTTAATTAAAAACCTGCAGTTTGACCTAACGCCATACATTCCAAAGCGGCCATTCTGGAGGTATTTGGATGAAAATGCCATTTTTTAATTCAGCCTAAGTCTTTATTTCACCGTTTGTTCGCTGCAAGCTTTTGTTTTCTGTGACAAGTCGGCACATTTTGTGTGCTTTATTTAGCAGCAAGGAGTCTGTGATGAATTACATTGTTTAACTAATAACCAAAATGGTTACACATTTAACAAAGGAATACAATCCATGGATTTAAATTGCAATTCAAATTCAATTTAATTAATACATTTGGTGCAGTTTTTTTGCCTCAGTTTTTTACCTGGGTGACTTTGATAAGCCTAAAAAATTCAGGGCTTGCATATGTCAGAGGGAGTGAAAGAAAGTGATCTGTGCTCATAAATTGTGAATAGGTGCTTTTGAACTAGTGCAAATGTGACCCTTTTAAATAAAAATAAACAACCTGCTTATGATGAGGTAGATGCTGCTGTTAACGTGGAATGGCTCAGCATACCAAGGCTAATACAGAAACAAAAAGAAAACATCGCAAAAAAACCCTCATAGTGTATTAAGTATAAAAATTAAATTTATAATAAAGGTAAGTATTGCACGTACATCAAGATTAAAAATATTTAGCAGGACATGTTAGGGACATGTTACCACTCGACGGACTGCAACGCTGGAATACACCGCAGTGGCTTGAACTTCTCTCCTCCAGTAACGGAGGCCAGTAGTAGGGGCCAGGAGTAGACTCTCTTTGCTCCGTCTGGAGTGCCTCACTTCGTGGCAGAGGTGCTGCTACTGCTGTTGCAGAGAGGGTAATTCCTCTTGCCGGTTCTGGGTTGCTCTGCGTATGTCAGTGACGTCATCAGCTGGCGTCGCTCAGGAATCGGCGTTGCGTCTCTAGGCACATCAGCCAGGTAAAATTCCCGAACACAGTCAAGGCTGCTCTGAATATCAGAGCCTCAATAGGTAATGAATATGGAACGAGCCCTCTTCCTACGCGTTTCGTATAAAAAATACTTCGTCAGGGAATGTTGGAGGTACCTGTAGGGGTGCTTATTATACCTGTACGTCTCCCATGATTGGCCGCACCAGTAGGACAACCCCTCACACGGGGAGACATATAACTCCCCCGTGATTGGCCATACCTACACAGAGCGGTCACCCACATGGAGACAGGAGGGTTAACCTTTAACATGCTGGATACTATTACATAACAAATTTTATTAAGAACATGACAAATGGAAAACGACACAGAAATGCTCTAAAAAATAAAGAGACACAAATTAGTAACATATAAATAACATATGATATTGATCAAACAACACTAATTAGTGATACAATAAAGTCGATTAGAAAAACACCACAACTAACATGTCCTGCTAATTATTTTTAATCTTGATGTACGTGCAATACTTACCTTTATTATAAATATAATTGTTATACTTAATACACTATGAGGTTTTTTTTGCGCTGTTTTCTTTTTGTTTCTATATGTCAGAGGGAACCCCATAAAACCAATGGGATTTTCCTTTCATAAATGTGGTGCATTTACTTTACACTGGTTTTGCTCCAGTTTTTCAGCTGGAAATCTCTGATAAATAAATAAATAACAGAGAATATTACAATTTTTTGTCTCAGCTACATTTAGATTTTTTCATATGAAAAAGCCACTGACATTATTTTTTTAAATCCTTGATCTAAAAATATGTTGTACTACTCAAAATGCTTCTTCAATTTTTCCTGTGAGAACATTTTATTAATTTTTTCTTCACCGTAAGACCACCGTACACTGGTTTGTGTAAAAACTAAAAATAATATCTACAAAAGGGAAATCAGTAATATGTACAGTATGAGGAAAATGATGTAACAACATTTTCGCTCATATGACACAAGTCACATGTGGAATCTCTATAGGCTTGAATATAAAGTATTTACACAAATGCTATAACTAAAGGGTGTGGTAATAATTATCTCACACTAATTAACTTGTTACCAGAATTCCCTTGAAATCACTTCTTGACTCTGCTGCTTTTAGCTGCCACTGACTGATCATGTTCACCTTGTAATACAATACGAAGAGAAAGACTGACACAATTGGTTTACTCCTTTACCTTATTTTACCTTTCATCTTTCAGAGACTTAGTGACCTTTTAATTGCCAACATATGCACGTTGATTAATATGTCTGTGAGAAAAGTCAAGTCATGGTTTATGTCAGCAGTGCCCCAGTAGGGCATGCATCAAATTCCATCCTTGTTTAGAAAAATATTGGGTGAACTCAAGAAGATAAGGATGAAAAAGTAATTAAATTACAAATTTTCACATAATTGCTGCTATTGAAAATATGTGCTTGTAGAATGTTATTGCCCTATCTGTGCACCTTTATGGCACAATGCTTTAATAGCCTGGGAGTTCTACTATCTATGCTATAATAAGACAAAGGATCTTATTCTCTAAAGTCCAAAGTTGCTCCACGGTTGTTTTACTATAGAGCGAAAATACCAGTAAAATCAATGGGGATTTTCATACAAATTTTTAATGAATGGCCGCTTTGGACTATGTAGCTGTGCTACCTAAAGGTAAAAATATCTGCCACAAAAAACCAAGCTGATATAAATAGTCTGTTTAATGCAGTATCTTCATTTATTTAGATAGTCATAGAATATGTTTGTTCCTAGTGTTGATGTACACAAATGAGAAGGCCAAACATTGAAAAAAAGACTTACTGCTTGATGTTCAGCTCTCCAGCCTTGCCTGATCATGAGGGGAGTTAGGTAGATGCTGCCTTGATTGTCATCTTTCCAGCGCAGACTGTGAGTGAGTGGGTCGGTATGGGTCATGGAGGGCGGGAGGTGTGGATGAGCTGGACCTGGGAGGGGTCTCTGGAGGATCAGCTGGCTGCCGAGAGGAGTGAGGGGATAGGTGTTTCTACAATTCACAAATATGAAATACATCTCAGTGTGGGAAGGATATTAATATGCAGTTATCTTTTAAATTAATTAAAAATTAAACAAACTTTTTTTTTACATTTAATTATTTTAAATCAAATGCTTTGTTATAACAGAGGTATTTTACAATAGTGTTACTTATATGAATATAATATACAGTAAATGTAGCCATCATATATATTGAAAATAATGTCATATATTTTGCTAACTGTTAATTTGAATGACAAACATCAAATAAAAATACTAAATTACAGAACATTAAAACAATGCAGTTGTTACATTATACTTTATTATTTACAATGTTAAACAGCAAAACATTTGAAAATGGAACATATTTCACATATAACTACATTTGAAAGGTTGCTATAATAGAAAATAAGAGCATGATTGAGCAAAAATTATTGCCAGCTCTTTATATATTTACACACTCTCTATAGGTGACCATATCACATCTCTTGGATTCAAATATCACCTCTATCCTGTGAGACACAAATTTACCTTTCAACCGCCGACCTTACACTGCAGAGCAGACAAAAGTCTCTGAATGTCTCTCCGGTATATCATTCTGGATGGCCCCCTGCTGACTCAAACTTAACATATAGAAGATGAAGCTCCTCATTCCTCCATGGCCTGGCCTTACTGCCCCCTTCTCCATTATTTTTGGCCAGTATCACAAGCACTCTGCTATGTGTCACATCTGACTCCTCCCTCACATTCTCCTCTCACATTAACAATGCAGATTAAACCAGTTCATTTTTCCCCTGTAACCTTGCAAAGATACTTCCTGTCATCTGTCGCTATACTGCTAAAACTCTAACGCAGGCCCTCATTTTCTCCATCTCGACTATTGTCACCTTCTACTGTTCCAGTCTTACTGCCCCTCACCTGTCTCCCCTACAATATATCCGAAACTGCTGCTAGAATCACTGTACTTTCTCCTAAACCTGTCTCAGCGTCTCTTCTTTTGAAATACATCTCCTGCCTTCTTATTAAATTCCATAATACTTTCAAAATTCTCTTTATCTCTTTTAAGAGAATACACTCCTCTGCCCCTCTTTATATCAGTCCTAAACCTCTCATTTACTGCCCCACACCTCTGGAATGCCGTTCCCTTTAATATCCGACTAGCACATCTCTCTCCACCTTTACGGCCCATCTTAAAACACATCTTCTTAATTAAGCTGGCTGATACTACACATCTCATAAGCATGTACCATTACCACTATGAGACAAACTTACTATAACACTCCCCCTCCCCATACTGTATTTGTAAGTTCTTCCTACTTATCACTTATATTGTAAGCTCTTCGGGGCAGGGACTCCTTTTCCTTATGTTTACTTTTATGTACTTTATGAAGCACTGTACATACATACATGTTTGTAAATGTGTAATTTAAGGGGAGTCAATAAGAGGAGATAGCAAGAAGTTACATTATACATATATTATTATGTGTCATGGGCCCATTGGGGTATGAAATGTCAATTTATCTTAAATGCGAAATAAATGAGTAAGATTTTTTTTAAATCTGAAACTTTTCTACCCACCGTATGCTACCTTAGTCTTGCACCTCAGAACGTGATGTTGTTGGGGAGTACTGATCTGGTCAGGAATATATATTTCAGTTGTGTGAAAAAGAAAGTACAACCTCTTTGAAATCTATGGTTTTACATATCAGGACATAATAACAATCATCTGTTCCTTAGCAGGTCTTAAAATTAGGTAAATACAACCTCAGATGAACAACAACACATGACATATTACACTGTGTCATGATTTATTTAACAAAAATAAAGTCAAAATGGAGAAGCCATGTGTGAGAAACTAAGTATACCTTATGATTCAATAGCTTGTATTACCACCTTTAGCAGCAATAACGTGAAGTAATCGTTTTCTGTATGACTTTATCAGTCTCTCCCATTGTTGTGGAGGAATTTTGGCCCACTCATCTTTACAACGTTGCTTCAGTTCATTGAGGTTTGTGGGCATTTGTTTATGCACAGCTCTCTTAAGGTCCAGCCACAGCATTTCAATCGGGTTGAAGTCTGGACATTACAGTAGCACACTGTGGTATCTTTTTTAAACGAAACACCTGCAAGTCGACAAATTACTTAAGCGCATGCGCATTACAATTCATGAATATCTGCCATCTGGCGGACACGAGAAGAATTGCAACCTATTAAATCCGAACCATTCTCAATAAACGCATGAACTGCGCATCAACCCCGCATGACCCGCGCATGACCCGTGGCTAAGAACGCAACATGAATGCGGCATGCACATGGTGAAGTGCGTCGCATTCGAGAAAAAATCCAGGAAAAATGCGGTGATGTTTTAGAATAAAATGGACCGCAGCAGTATGCTTGAGCAGAATAATATCTGCAGTGTTCATCAGTATGCAGATTTCTTTTTCTATTTAAGTACACTACTTACCCTGGTACCCCTGGCCTTGACCACGCTACCAAATCCACACTCCGGGCATGCTTTCACTACTGCGGGTGCGTGGTTACTCACTCTCCACCTCAGTATTGGGGGTTAGTCTGGTCTGCGGGCGTAACAGCATGACATTATGCAGAGCCCAACTGACACAGACCCACCCCTGGATATGAACCAAATATTGACGGCTCTGGTACAACACTGTCAGACTCTTGGAGACCAAGTAGCCACTCTCACGCAGCAACTCTCCAACCTTACACTCCAGGAGATTCCCCCCAGAGTACCACGCACCCCGCGCCTAATCCCACCCATTCGTGAAGGGGCTACCACCTCGGAACCAAAGATTCCTTCACCTAAACCATACTCCGGAGACCCCCAAGCTTGTCGAGGGATCCTGACCCAGTGTGAGATCCAATTTGAACTGACCCCTAGTCACTTCACCTCTGACCGCTCCAAGGTGGGCTATATTTTTTCTCTTTTGACAGGAAGCGCCCTGGCCTGGGTCTCCCCCATCTGGGACGTAGGGCCTGATCTTACCACAGATTACCCCCGCTTCAAGAGGGAATTTCAACAGGTGTTCGACACTCCAACCTCGCTCGGATACTGCAGCCTCTGCTCTGATGTACCTGGCCCAGGGTCATAGGTCTGTAGCGAAATACGCTTTAGAATTTCAGACCATCGCTGCGGAGATTCGGTGGAATGACGAGGCTCTGATTGCTGTATTCTGGCAGGGGTTGTCCGAGCGTGTGAAGGATGAACTCGCGACTCAACCTCAACCAGAGTCCCTGGATGACTTGATTTCCCTTTGTATTCAGGTGTACTAGCGCATGCAACAGAGACGACACGAACGCCAGCGTCCCCGGTTTGTCACTCCTGTATCCTTTCCGGTTCCTTCCATGTCTTTCAGGAATCCTCCGGCTATCCTACCACCTCCAGATACTTCCGAACCAATGCAGATTGGCAATCAGCAACTTCGGGGTGCGGAGAGGGCTCGTCGTAGGAATGAGGGCCTCTGCTTTTACTGTGGATCCTCAGAACATCAGGAACGCGCTTGTCCGCTGAGGCCGGGAAACAAAGATACCCAGTGAGTAATGTGGGGCTCTCCCTGGGTATGATCACTTCTCGCCCCCTTTCCAAGGAAGAATTCCCAAATAGGATTATGTTACCGATTACCCTGGAAGGTACAGATTTCCAGGTTTCCACATCAGCCTTCCTCGACTCGGGATCAGGAGGGAATTTCATAGACCAGAAGTTTGCTACCTTGAACAACATTCCCCTGATCGAGAATAGGTCACCCATAGGCTTAGAGGCCATCGACGGACACCCTCTACAGCCGGCCTTCATCTCGCTGGAGACCCCTCTACTTACCTTGTCCACAAAGGACGGTCATTGCAAACGCCTCACGTTGGATGTCTTCCACTCCCCCATGGTCCAAGTTATCCTCGGCCTGCCCTGGCTACAGAGGCACAACCCACGCATTGATTGGACGGATCGGGTACCCATCCAGTTGCAATCCTCCTCGGAACAAGGCAGTTCCGCTACACTCCTTGCCGGCTTGGAGATACCTCCCACTCTTCCCTCTACTCTTCCGGAGGCATATGCGGACTTCCGGGACATCTTCAGTAAGACCTACTCCAACCTCTTACCTCTGCATCGCCCGTACGACTGCCCCATCGAGCTGGTTCCAGGGGCGATCTTGCCCAAATCCAAAACTTATCCTCTGTCTGTCCCTGAGACCACTGCCATGGCGGACTACATTCAGGAGAATCTCCAGAAAGGTTTTATACGGCACTCTACCTCCCCTGCCGGCGCGGGGTTCTTCTTCGTGAAAAAGAAAGACGGTACACTCAGACCTTGTATTGATTACAGAGGTCTTAACCACATTACAGTCAAAAATCACTACCCGCTCCCTCTCATCTCTGAGTTGTTTGACAGACTACAAGGGTCCACCATTTTTTCTAAGCTTGATCTTAGGGGGGCCTACAACCTCATCCGCATTCGTGAGGGGGACGAGTGGAAGACCTTATTTAACACCCGCAGCGGGCACTGGTTATGCCCTTTGGCCTTTGCAATGCCCCAGCTGTTTTCCAGGACTTTATGAACGAGGTCTTCCGGGACGTACTTAACGTTTTCGTGATCATCTACTTAGACGACATACTTATCTTTTCCAAGACCCTTCAAGAACATATATTACACACTAGGCTCGTTCTCGCCCGTTTTCGCCTCAATCATCTCTATGCCAAACTTGAGAAATGTCTTTTCCACCAGAGGTCCACAGCCTTCCTAGGTTACATTATCTCCGGCAAGGGCTTCAGCATGGATCCGGAGAAACTGAAGGCCATACTGGAATGGCCCCAGCCCAGTACGCTAAAGGCTATGCAGCGCTTTCTCGGATTCTCCAATTATTACAGGAAGTTCATTCAGGATTTTTCCTCCATAGTGGGCCCCATTACTGATCTCACCAAAAAAGGAGCCGACCCCTCCACTTTGTCGCCTGAGGCTTCCACTGCTTTCGAGACCTCAAACGTACCTTCATTTCCGCACCTATCCTTCATCATCCGGACACTTCTCTCCCTTTCATACTTGAGGTGGATGCTTCAGAGTCTGGAGCCAGTGCAGTACTCTCCCAAAGAACGGGACCTCAAGATAAATTACACCCATGAGGTTATTTTTCAAAGAAATTTTCTCCGGCTGAGAAAAACTATGATGTCGGTAACAGAGAGCTATTGGCCATCAAGATGGCCCTTCTAGAATGGAGATACCTTCTCGAGGGCAATCGGGTACCCATTTCCATCCTTACGGATCATAAAAACTTATTATAAATTGAAGGAGCCCGCCGATTAGGGTCGCGTCAGGCCCGATAAGCACTATTCTTCTCGAGGTTCAATTACGTTCTATCCTATATACCCGGGACCAAGAATGTTAAGGCCGATGCCCTGTCTCCTCAATTCTCCGAAGAAGAGAGGTCAGAAGAGATCCCTGAAACCATTCTACCGGCCAAATTTATAATTTCTGCAAACTCATTTGATATTCTGGACAAGATCATCAAAGCTCAATCTTGAATTCCCAGAGGTGTAGAGGTTCCAGCGGGTACTTTGTATGCACCGCCACAATTCCGGCAGAAGATTCTGGAGTGGGGCCATTCTTCAAGGACTGCGGGTCACCCCGGTTTTAAGAAAACCCTGGATCTCATCGGAAGATCCTTCTGGTGGCCCAAAATGGGTAGAGAGGTTCAGGAGTTCACCAGTGCCTGCTCAATTTGCGCCCAAAATAAGACCACTCGTCACAAGCCTCCGGGTCATCTGCTTCCGTTACACATCCCTGAACGTCTATGGATACACATCTCCATGGATTTCATAGTTGAACTCCCACCCTCCAAGAGAATGACCATCATACTCGTCGTTTTGGATCGGTTCACGAAACAGGCGCACTTCATCCCGCTCAAGCCTCTTCCTTCTTCTCCGGTTTTGGCGGACATTTTTTCCAAAGATTTCTTTAGACTCCATGGTATTCCCACGTCCATTGTGTCCGACAGAGGTTCTCAATTTATTTCCAAATTCTGGCGGGCCTTCTCCAAGTCGCTCGTATCGCCCTCTCCTTCTCCTCCGGTTACCACCCGCAAACCAACGAGCAGACTGGGAGGATGAACCAAAATCTAGAACAATACTTGAGATGTTTTGTATCTGAGGCCCTCGACGATTGGACTGATTTTCTACCCTGGGCATAGTTCGCGATTAATTCACACAAGAATGAATCTACCCAAGAATCTCCATTTTTTGAGAATTATGGTTTCCACCCCGCTCGTCTTCACATCTCCAGTAGTCCTTCAGGGGTACAGCAGCCGAAACGCGGGTATCCCACCTTCAACACTCCTGGAGGAGAATTCAATCTGCACTCGCTGGCGCTTCCCAAAGGTACAAACTTCAAGCTGATCGGCATCGTCAGGATGCACCTGAATACAAGCCAGGGAGTAAGGTGTGACTCTCTGCCAAAAACATCCACCTAAAAACTCCTACCCCGAAATTGGCTCCGAAATTCCTGGGACCCTTCGAGGTTCTCGAGCACATTAACACAGTCACTTACCGTTTATGACTTCCTCCGACCATGAGGATACCCACGGCTTTCTATGTTTCTTTGCTCAAACCCTACACCCAGAGCACCCGCTTCCTGTCTAAAGACTCAAGGCCAAAACCCATCTCCATACAGGGACAACCTCAGTTCGCGGTCCAGGCCATCCTGGATTCCCGTTTTTCCAGAGGTTGTTTACAGTTCCTAGTTCATTAGAAGGGGTATGGTCCGGAAGAACGAACCTGGGTTCCTTTGGATCAGATTCATGCTCCAGTGTTGCTCAGGCGCTTTCATCTCAAGTTTCCCCACAAACCTTGGATGGATCGTCCTGAGGCCGATCCTCGAGGGGGGTACTCTCAGGAATCAGGGCACACGCCGTCCTCGGCGCTGCCCTTCCTTACCTGTACCACTGGCTGCGGTCTCCTCCGCCCTGCTCGGCATCACGGGCCGTTCCTCTGCCCCTCCGAGGCTCTCACGCACGCCGCCGATGCTGGACACGTGCCCACTCCTCTTACAGGGCGCGTGCCTCTCAATTTAATTTATGCACTGCACCGGCCATGTAGCTCCACCCCCCGGCCATCTCAGCTCTCAGGCTCACGTCCTCCTACCATTTACATGCAGCAAACTAGGCCATTAACCCCTGCCCTATCACAAAGGGCTCCTGGGAACGCCTCTGCTCTGCCCCTTCTTCCCATTGGCCCTCCTCACTTTATTACCCCTGTGATTCCTCTCCAACCTCACTCTCCATAGTTCGTCTTCCTAGTGCTGTTGGATACTGTGGCAAGTGGATCATCAGGAAGCGCATACCATGTGGGAACACATAAAAGAAAAATGCTTTTGGTGCAATATTGTGCAGACAGTGGTGAAGTAAAATTGATAGCACAGAATGTGAACACAGAATACTCACAAACATGAGGTAGGATGAAGGCACATAAAGGTATCTTTAAGAGCTGGTGTCAATCTGTGGAGTATGGTGTTGCCAGAATAGTGTGGTTCCCAGTTGACCTTAGGACAGGAAAACACTGGACATAGCGTAGACCGTAAAACAATTTTATAAAAGAAGTAGTTATAATCCAATCTACTCACTGGACATAGCGTAGACCGTAAAACAATTTAATAAAAGAAGTAGTTATAATCCAATCTACTCACATGTTGCAAGATTAAAAACAGCATTTTAGATCTCAATGATCTCTGCAAATAGCGCTCGATGCTGCCACCGGATGGGGCCTCTCTCTCGGGTCTCCCTCCTTCTCTGCTGTGCGTGTCACGAGTGCGTATCAGCAGCCGGAAGTGACGTCATCAGCATCCTGTATCTATCCACCGGAACCCTCGGATGCTGATGACGTCACTTCCGGCTGCTGATACGCACTCGTGACACGCACAGCAGAGAAGGAGGGAGACCCGAGAGAGAGGCCCCATCCGGTGGCAGCATCGAGCGCTATTTGCAGAGATCATTGTGATCTAAAATGCTGTTTTTAATCTTGCAACATGTGAGTAGATTGGATTATAACTACTTCTTTTATTAAATTGTTTTACGGTCTACGCTATGTCCAGTGAGTAGATTGGATTATAACTACTTCTTTTATAAAATTGTTTTACGGTCTACGCTATGTCCAGTGTTTTCCTGTCCTAAGGTCAACTGGGAACCACACTATTCTGGCAACACCATACTCCACAGATTGACACCAGCTCTTAAAGATACCTTTATGTGCCTTCATCCTACCTCACGTTTGTGAGTATTCTGTGTTCACATTCTGTGCTAGCAATTTTACTTCACCACTGTCTGCACAATATTGCACCAAAAGCATTTTTCTTTTATGTGTTCCCACATGGTATGCGCTTCCTGATGATCCACTTGCCACTTTCTATGAGGATTGAGAAAGAAATCCTACACCAGGTCACAGCTGCAATCAACCATTGTGTTTGTCTAAGTATCACCATTATCACTATTGTATTGTATTGATTATATCACGGTTATTGTAAATGTATATGAGCGCCAAGTTTGGTTAAACACTCCACACACACTGTTGGATACTGTGCCTAGCTCTCTCTCTCTCTGTTTCAGTTTTGTTACCGAACCGGCTTGTCTTCCTACCCTCTCTGACTCTACGACCTTCGGCTTCCACTCGACCACGCTTACATCTCGGACCCCCTCGAACTCGGCACATGGACCTCTACTAACCGTAACTCTTACCCTCGACTTCTGGCATCGGACCCTACTACGGCACCTTCTCTACGCCCGGATCTGGCAAGTACACTACCTACCATGGTACCCTGGCCTAGACCACGCTACCAAATCCACACTCCGAGCACGCTCCCACTACTGTGGGTGCGTGGTTACTCACTCTCCACATCAGTATTGGGGGTTAGTCTGGTCTGCGGGCAGAACAGCGTGACACCTTCCAAATAAACCATACTTGTTCAGTCTTTTTCTAATTGTACTGTCATGAACTTTAACATTTAACATGCTAACTGAGCCTGTAGAGTCTGAGATGTAACTCTTGTGTTTTTTGCAATTTCTCTGAGCATTGCACAGTCTGACCTTTGGGTGAATTTGCTTGGACGTCCACTCCTGGGAAGATTAGCAACTGTCTTGAAAGTTTTCCACTTTTGAATAATCTTTCTCATTTTAGAATGATGGACTTTAAATTGTTTGGAAATGGCCTTATAACCCTTCCCAGGTTGATGGACAGCAACAATTGCTTCTCTAAGATCATTGCAGATGTCTTTCCTCCTTGGCATTGTGTTAACACACACCTGAATGCTCCAGACCAGCAAACTGCTAAAACCTTGGCTTTTATAGAGGTGGTCACACTTGCTGATGATCAATTAATCAAGGGCATTTGATTAGCAGCACCTGTCTGCTACTTAGCACCTTAATTCCTATGGAAGCAATATGGGTGTACTTAGTTTTTCACACATAGCTTTTTGATTTTATCTTTATTTTTGTTAAATAAATCATGACACAGTGTAATATGTCATGTGTTGTTGTTCATCTGAGGTTGTATTTACCCAATTTTAGGACCTGCTAAGGAACAGCTGATTGTTATTATGTCCTGATATGTAAAACCATAGAATTCAAAGAGGCCGTACTTTCTTTTTCACACAACTGTATATATATATATATTATATTTTTCACAGGTTTTTTTGCCAAAGCTTGATTGAGTAGAGCACAACAGCAAATATCAAACATACTCCATATGCAAGTTAAAGGTTTATACCCATCTTAAAAAAAATGCAGCAACTATTGTAGTGATCAGTCTAAATAAGGAAATACTGTAATTCATTGGTAGCTGAAAAAAGTTCTATCTTAAAATCACATTGTACTTCCCCCAACATTGAAACCTAGTGGCTTATTTCATAATAAATTACGTAACTGGTATAAAAAAAACAAAATAAACATACTGTTGCGGCACACTTTATTCTAACAAATCACCGGTTTGTCCCTGGCTGGTTCCTGGAATGCCACGCTGTTCACCCGGAGCATGCCACATTCCCAGCCAGGGGTCATGCCCTGCTGACGCACGGTTGATGTGTTAATTGATAATGGTTCAGGATTTACTAGGCTGCAATGCTTCGCGTGTCCGCCAGATGGCATAAATTCATGAATTGTAATGCAGTATATATATATATATATATATATACTGTATAACAACAACCCCTATAACCCCTAACATACAGTACTGTACACATACAGTACTGTATATGCACATCAATGATACTATAGGCCGGCGGGGGCGAGATGTGTTTGCAGCAGAGAGAGAACCGCTGCTCTCTCTGCGCAAACATCGGCACATTAAAAATGATTTAAAATACATTTCTATTCATAGTATAGATGTGCAGGGGGTCTCCGGAGCTGAACCGCGTTGGTTTCAGGTCTGGGGACCCACTGCTTCCTGAGATACAGCCCCCTTTATGAGGTGCCGGTATCCCTCTGCATTTGAAGGTCCCGATCACGTGACCGCGGCATGTAAACAAAGCAGAGGGATACCGGCACCCCCTAAAGGGGCCTGTATCTCGGGAAGCAGTGGGTCCCCAGACCTGAAACCACAGCGGTTCAGCTCCGGAGACCCCCTGCACATCTACAGTATGAATAAAACACATATATAAATAAACACTCGTTTCTTACCTTTGCGGCTATGTGCTATGGTAACGAAGCAGCATGACTGTATTTTTAATAATATTGTACAGTGAGCAGGGGGTTCCCTGAGCCACAAATCAAAGCTCAGGGGATCCCCTGCTCCTGCACAATATTTTTAAAAATACAGAAATGCTGCTTCATTATCATAGCTGATAGCCGCTAAGGCAATGAAGGGGTTAACCCACCGTGGCCGCTTTATTGCGGGTAGAAGGGGTGGGTGAAGGGGGTATTTGGCCCTTGGTGTGAGTTTAGGACTTGCGGGGGGGTTGCGGGTGCACTTAACCCCTTCACGACCGTAGCAGTTAATACCGCTACGGTCGTGAAGGGGTTAAATGCACCCGCTACCCCCCCGCAAGCCCTAAACATCCACCATTGGGGCTAATACCCCCTTCACCCACCCCCGCTACCCACAAAAATAAATTCACACACAGCAGCAGCACAATTAATAAATAAATATAAATAAATATATACATGTATATAAATAAATACATTTAAAATACATTTTTATTCATAGTGTAGATGTGCAGGGGGTCTCCGGAGCTGAACCGCTGTGGTTTTAGGTCCGGGGACCCCCTGCTTCCCGACATACAGGCCCCTTTAGGGGGTGCCGGTATCCCTCTGCTTGGTTCACATGCCGCGGTCACGTGATCGGGACCTTTAAATGCAGAGGGATACCGGCACCTCATAAAGGGGCCTGTATCTCGGGAAGCAGGGGGTCCCCGGACCTGAAACCAACGCGGTTCAGCTCCGGAAACCCCCTGCACATCTACACTATGAATAAAAAATGTATTTTAAATAATTTTTAATGTGCCGATGTTTGCGCAGAGAGAGCAGCGGATCTCTCTCTGCTGCAAACACATCTCGCCAGGGGACGGCCTATAGTATCATTGATGTGCATATACAGTACTTTATGTGTATGTTAGGGGTTATTGGGGTTGTTGTTATACAGTATATACTGTATATATACAGTATATACTGCATTACAATTCATGAATTTCTCAGCTTCAAAGACAACAGCTCGCAAACGCCCCCATGCGTTTTTACACGGCATTGCAGTATTGCAGCCAGCGGGAATAAAATGCTTAAATCACAGCCGCGAAAAAACGCAATACACCCCGGGAGAAAACGACACAAAACCGCACATCACCGGGATAATCTGAAATTCGCAGAGCTAGCCGAGTTAGAATAAAGTTGGTCGCCACTCTATTTTGAAAAGAAAATATATTTGAAGAGATGCACCATTTTCATAGTGACTACTGTGTTTTTGATGGCAAATAAACATGTACAAATTATATTTTCTTGATGATTCCATTAAAGGATTATCATTCAGCCATTCAAAATGTGCATTTCTTATGAAAGGTACAATAAATTGAATTTGAACAATATGCAGTGAAGTGTCTAAGTAAGTGTAGCCGAGATTCCTTTGTGCGCATGTGTGGTATTGCAGTAGAGCAGGGAACGCTCCGGTTATCGGAGGTTCCGCGTTGAGGGCACCGCCACTGTTGGCGCTGGCGCAGAGGGTCTGCAGGAGGAGGTTGCGCATGCGCGGGCATGGCAGCAAAGCCCACGAAGGAGGAGAAGCTCTCATTGGGTGCGGGAGGGGGAACTACGAGTCCCAGCAGCCCCGCGGGGATATGTGATGCGAGGGGACCAATCAGGGAGAGGGAAGGAGAGTGGATAGGGGGATAGGGCGCGCACGTTGGGCAGAGCGAGCGGGAGGAGGAAGGAGATGGAGCTCCAGGTGTAGGGAGGCCATCAGCCCCTACCTAGGCCCTATGCCCCAGGCCCAGTTAGGCCCTGAGCCCCGGTAGTGTGCAGCAGAGACAGGGATTGGCCATAGATAGGTTTCGGTTCCCTTATTGTGCTGCCAAAGCGATCGAGTGAGAGACAGTGTGTATTCTGCAGGAGGTCTGGGCTCAGACCCTGCCGTTGTTGCTACCGTCCATCTGGGTGGGATTGCCCCGGATGCCTATTGCTGGAAGTCACGGCGCATCTGAACCTTTGCGAAGATCCATGGCAGACCCGGGCACTGGAATGCCCGTCAGGTAATCCACAAGTGCACCAACTATACCATCATTACACAGGACACGTGGCTGTGCAGTCACCCATACATACTCTTTACCTCACTGGAGGGTGGGGGCATAAGTTGTTGGGGGAATTGGACACGGGGTGGGATCACCCGGTGAAGGAGGGAAATAAGCATCCTGTGAGAGCAGAAGGTAATGTCACCTCTAGGGAGGGACACCCGTAATACATATCTCTGCTCTTGCCCACCAGTTAAGTCATTCGGTTGTTATATGCTGTGTGTGTGTATTGTTATACATATTGTCCTGCGAGGAACCACTCCCCCTCTGGTGGGAGCCATCGCAGGTGGAGGCGCTGCACCAAGTATCAGGTATCATTAGTAATACGTGTGCTCTAGGCTCTCCGTGGCAGAAGCTTAGGCCCTGTGAGCCTACAGGTTACACAGCATATGGTAGCGGCCTGTGTTCACTAGGAAACAGGGCTACATAAGCTTCTGGCAAACCTATTAAAATGCCTCATTGAAGTGCATATAAAATAACTAATCCAGGCAAACAGTATAGTATCCTGCTTTTAGGGATTTATTCTCCATATGGGAGTGAAATTCATGGACAGGCAAAATGTATAACCAAGTTTCCTAAAATGTTCTCGAATTCCAGTCTCCTTTATCCATGAGTCATATACTGTTTTGTTGGTCTTTAAATCTCCTTGATTTTGTGTAGTATGCAAAAAGTCTATCGACTGACAGGTGCATTGACTAACACCTTTACACTAAGAAATACTACCTCTTTATCTAATGCATGCATGTCTGTAACACCATGGATAATAACAAGACCACTCTAGTGATAATACTAGTATTAACACACCAGATTTGAACATAATAAACTTTGTGAAATGATGAAACTGAACCGATGCATGAAAAATGCCTATTATTTACCTGATTTCTTGAGGAGGCTCCGATATCATTCATTTCATAGACCACAGAGATACTTCTCTAACAAACTATACATCTTGTACGTGCCGAACACCTCCCTAGAAAACTTTAAAATAATTATTTTGTTGCAATATTCCAAATGTGCATTTTCCTGTAATGATACCATAACTCTGATATCACAAGTACACTTGATCCCATGACAGGAATTACATTTGTAAACTCTACTTGATTTCTTCATTCCAATAAAATGTTAATTTGTTTACTTCTCACCCCAATTTTTATAGTCCTAATCCTTCTGTCTTTGTTAACCCTGCATGACTTTATTAGGTTAAAACAGGCTTTTCAATCATATCTCAGTTACTGTGAAGCAGAATGCTGGAGCTAACAGTGGCAACACCATGGTGGATGTTTTTAAGCGAAGAATAGATGATCCAGAGCACCATGCGGATTTAAAAAAAGATTTAATAGCACCAAATACGTATTTACAAAGAGTCCGCTATTATAGGTAACTAGCTAAGAGACCCGGCGTTGCCCATGAGTTAAATTTCCTGCTAGGAGGAGGGGGGGAGGATAGGGGGGACAGTGGACAAGAGGGGAAAGAGGAGGGGGGGGCAGTGGACAGGAGGGGGGACACAGTGGACAGGAGGGGGGGACACAGTGGACAGGAGGGGGGACACAGTGGACAGGAGGGAGGGACACAGTGGACAGGAGGGGGGACACAGTGGAAAGGAGGGGGGGACACAGTGGACAGGAGGGGGGGACACAGTGGACAGGAGGGGGGGACACAGTGGACAGGAGAGAGGACACAGTGGACAGGATGGGGGGACACAGTGGACAGGAGGGGGGAACACAGTGGACAGGATGGGGGGAAACAGTGGACAGGAGGGGGGGACACAGTGGACAGGAGGAGGGGGACACAGTGGACAGGAGGGGGGGCACAGTGGACAGGAGGGGGGGCACAGTGGACAGGAGGGGGGGACACAGTGGACAAAAGGGGGGTACAGTGGACAGGAGGGGGGACAATGTACAGGATGGGGGGGACACAGTGGACAGGAGGGGGGGGCACAGTGGACAGGAGGGGGGAACACAGTGGACAGGATGGTTGGGAAACAGTGGACAGGAGGGGGGGACACAGTGGACAGGAGGAGGGGGACACAGTGGACAGGAGGGGGGACACAGCGGACAGGAGGGGGGGCACAGTGGACAGGAGGGGGGGACACAGTGGACAAAAGGGGGGTACAGTGGACAGGAGGGGGGACAATGTACAGGATGGGGGGGACACAGTGGACAGGAGGGGGGGGGCACAGTGGACAGGAGGAGAGGGACACAGTGGACAGGAGGGGGGGACACAGTGGACAGGAGGGGGGCATAGTGGACAGGAGGGGGGACAGTGGACAGGAGGGGGGGACAATGGAAAGGAGGGGGGGGAATTGTATGGGAGGGGGGGCAGTGGATGAGAGGGGGCGGGACAGTGGATGGGACGGGGGGCAGTGGATGGGAGTGGGGGGGGACACTGGATGGGAGGGGGAGGGGGACAGTGGATGGGAGGGCAGTGGACGGGAGGGGGGACAGTGGACAGGAGGGTGAGGGACAGTGGAGAGGAGGGGGGGGCAGTGGACAGGAGGGGGGGGACAGTGGAAAGGAGGAGGGGCAGTAGGCAGGAGGGGGGGTGGGTTGCTTAAAATTTCCGGGTCCCTCCTCTCCACTCCCCCTGTATGTTTCTCCGCTCCCCCCTCTCTCTCCGCTCCTGCCCCCCCATGTGACACACACACACACTGTGTTTCGCACACACACACAGTGTCCCCCCCCCATACACACACACTGTGTCCCACACACACATACAGTTTCCCCCCCCACACACACACACACAGTGTCACACACACAGTGTCACACACACACAGTGTGTCACACACACACACACACACACACACACACACACACACACACACACACACACACACACGTCACCTCTCCTTCCGGGCGCCACCATCTTAGTTACTCCGCGAGTGAGGAAGGGGGTCCTTCTGGGCACCGCCATCTTAGGTGCCGCATGGCATCTGCAGGCTGCCTGCCCCCCTGCTGGGGAGGGAGGTGAGTGGAGCGCCGGGGAGGGAGGTGAGTGGAGTGCCGGGGAGGGAGGTTAGTGGAGCGCCAGGGAGGGAGGGAGGTGAGTGGAGCGCCGGGGAGGGAGGTGAGTGGAGCGCTGGAGTTGAGTGGAGCGCCGGGGAGGGAGGGAGGTGAGTGGAGCGCCGGGGAGGTTGGTGAGTGTGATGGGGGGGCGGGAGAGGACAGAGAGAGTGTATGTGTGGCCGAGGGGGAAGAGAGGTGTGTGTGTGTGTGTGTGTGTGTGTGTGTGTGTGTGTGTGTGTGTGTGTGTGTGTGTGTGTGTGTGTGTGTGTGTGTGTCTGTGTGTGTGTGTGTGTGTGTGTGTGTGTGGCCCAGGGGGAAGAGAGTGGCAGTTGGGTGACGTCAGACCCACCAATCTGATTGGCCAGAAGCTGAGAACCAATCAGATTCACCGCAGCTAGTACAAACCTTTCGATTTTATATATTAAGATGATTTTAGTATGAATATAAATGCTGTCCTTGTTATCTCTGGAAATAAACTTGTGCAACTTAAAAATGTTCCATGGCAAAAAATGTGATATTTACAATACAATCAGAGTGATTTAGAACTGGTAACAAGCTCTTGAATTTCATGTAAATGTATCTCTTTAAACAGAGGGAGTATACCGTAGTTGTTTCTCAAAAGTCTTTATAATGGGACCCATATTATTATATTAAAAATAACATTCCTACATCTTTACACATGTCTAGATATTTTTCATCAACTCATTTCTAATGGCGAAACACGAACTGGTAATTTTACGTTTGACAGATTCTGGCAATATTTAATTGGTGAAATATGTAGCTTTCTTTATTTTCTGAGAGAATGTTTTGTGGACATCAACTATTTTAGTAAAATGTATACAGTATGTTCATTGTGGAAGACAAGAATAAATTTGAACAAAACAGTTACTCTGACAAACCTACATTTAAAAGCTGGCTTGTTTTATTATTTAATCCATTGATCCAGAGTCATTGCTGATGGTAATTAATGATCTTGACATATGTAGTTAGTAAACATATGTGGTCTTTAAAGCTGCAGTTCAAGCAATATCCTGCATGTGTGTGTTTTTTTTTAATAAATCAGTTCTGTAGTAAGAAAAAATACTTTTAGCATTTTCTGTTTAAAAAACAACAACTTTGAAAGACCAATTTTCTTGTATTCTATTTTAACAAGCATCCTTGTTCCTATAGCAACCATTTACATTCCCCATATTTAAAGATGTCGCCAAACTTTGCCGATCAATAGACGGAGAACGAATTGACCAGCAGCTATGCAGTTCTTTAGGTAAGTAGAGATTGCCCACATGAAACTACTGAATTAAAAAAACTCATGTGGACGTTCGCGAGCTGTTGTCTTCAAAGTCTAATACTGTAGCAGTTCAACCTACGTCAGTACACAGTCTGCATGTGCGTGCGCAGTAATTGTAAATTTGCATATTTATACATGCATGTATGTCTCATTTGAACATTGTTGAAACGCATAAGCGTGTACTGTAACAGTATCACATTTCGGCGTATATAGCGCTCTTCCCTCGCTCGCCCCCGCACACACACACAGGATAATGTACTGCACTGCAGTATTTCAACTTCTTATCTACAGAACACCTCTCCCACGCCATTCCTTTGAACGGATGGCTTTCTGGTTTCAATCACATTCCTGTCATCACATTCCTGCGTGTACATGTATAACGTTCAGTTTTGATTTACTGTATTCTTCTGTGTTGATTATTAATGCTCATTGGGGGAAAAAAGTTTGAGTGACCCAAAAAAAAAAAAAAATTTAAATTTTCCTATTGTTGGCTTTGAGTCAGCTCTCTGCGCCTGCATGTAATCCTCTTTGGGAAGGGAGCTGTAGTTGATTATTACTGTGCATTGCTTGCAAAGTTCAAGAGTGACCCCCCCCAAAAAATATTTTTTTTTCTCGTCATTTTTTATTATTATTTTCTCAACATGAATGAACATGTTTCTGCCTCAACCATCAAGACATTACAATATTCAATCTGTGCTGTAGCTTTTGACTGTGACACTGTGCGTTTGACTGCACATGATTGATTTGTGTGATTTTTATGTATTTGGGGGTGTGGGGATCAAATTATTATGATGACCTGCCTGTTGAAAATATGTCATGTCTTTGAACTACAGTACAGCTAATCCTTCATGCAGATGTACCCTGTACCTCCCCCCCCCCCACGCACACACACACAAGTCTCGCTTAAGGATTTGAACCTCTTATCGACACCTCTACAAAACCATTCATTAATTTTCCTATTGTTGGCTTTGAGTCACCTCTCTATGCCTGCGTGTAATCCTCTTTGGGAAGGGAGCGGTAGTTGATTATTACTGCACATGCGTGAATTGCTTGAGAAGTTCAAGAGTGACCCCAAAAAAATATCTTTTTTTCTCGTCATTTTTTTATTATTATTTTCTCAACATAAATGAACATGTTCCTGCCTCAACCATCTTGACATTATGATATTCATACATAACTTGTGATCTACCGCTCACCTTACTATGCAGTTATATATTAAATCATCATATATATATGGTTATCCTGCCGGTGCAAAGAGGATAGTGTGAACAGACAGAAACATACAAAAGGAGGCAAAAAATCCTCCTCAAAGATCCTCATTGGCTGCAGGCTAGGAGTAAATAACAAGGTTTGAATACCATATATATAAATGTGGTTCAGTTAGCCATTCGGTACAGGTAAGCAATCGCTCCCAACATTGTGAGAGGACAATTGCCACTAAAAGCCATGTGGCAAAAATAATAAATCATTTATGAATATACAAAATGACACACAACATAAAGCGCATGTTCTAAACTAACTTTAAAAACAATTAAAATGTAAATGTAACGGGTGACAGTCACATGTGTAGCGATCAGGAGCAGTTACCATCTAAATCATGAGTAGATTCACTCAGCACACAAATGGTTAATAGAGAGTAAGACAAATGACTACTACTGAGTTAGTCTCTACTCTCGATGGTACACTGATGTGTGCAGGCTATGGTGTAAGGTTAATACCACAGTAACAACTAGTAGGATTAACGTGGGCATCCAGATGCAGCCAAACAATCAATTATCACTTTAGCTCTGTTTGGGTACTCCCACAGAGCCTGCCGCACAATGCCACTCCACAAGCCGTCAGAGAAAAATATGCTGCACAAACCTGATCACTCACACAGCAGGGCATCTACACATGTTTCTAATCTAGATACATCCGTGCATAGTGAATATTGGGTAACCCGCAGTTCTAATACACAGCAGGGCACCAACACGTTAATTCTGATCCAGATCAGTATGTATTTTCTGTGTAATACATAGCCCGCAACTTCCCAATGTTAGGACTGATCTCACCCGATTACTGCCTCCTCCACGACGTCAACGCGATGACGTCATGCCGACGTACGTTTCGCGCGTAAGGGGACCAGCACTTTCTCAAGGTGGGAGGTGTTAATGCAGAGCAGCGCTGTCCTTTTATATGTGCTACTACCGAGTGGTTGAAAGTGTCTGTACCTCCCTCTTAAAGCTGTAAACAGCTAATTGAACCTCATGAATGTAGAGACAGTCTTCTCATTAAATGATTAAAGTGGGATAGGGAGTTAGTGTGTTAATTCCAGATGGCCTGCCCGGTTGTCAATGGATCAATCTACTAATGATATAGCAAGGTATTTATAGTCCATATTCAAGATACTAGACAAGATCAATAGATATGACAAAGCCAGAAATACATATACACAGTGCTTTTAAAGCTAATAAAGTTGTAGTTATACAATAAGGGTCCACATATACAATCACTCAGCATTTATAGCTTGCAAGGCCCTATTTCTATGTGTAGTGAGTCTCTATTTCTATGAGACCAATGTATGTTAATTATTTCTATATAGTTGGTGATCTGAAGGGGTTGAATGTGGTCAAACATAAACTATGTGATGAGGTCACACAGTCTAATGCTGCTGATATACATATACAATTGAAGTCCGCACATACATTTATTCATAGTTCGGAGTATATAGCACCGTGCTCATACATAGTATATATACTAATTTATGCTGTATACCATGAATCCCCTTAAATGTTCTAGTCAAATCATACTGTTTAGGTATTATATATATGCTATTGCACATGGAGATACTAATACCCCTACCCAGTAAAATGATCTGGGCAAGTACTCAGGGTACTGATCCAATGTTGTACATACTACCAAATAAGTAGCAGAAGTAGCAGAAATATGTCTGTCAGATGTATTGAAACATGAACCATTTTGACAGATCACACACTCTACAGTCGTGTGGTGATTAGGATATAATAGGGGTCCTCATATATACCTCTTCCACATATTGCCACACAAACCACCACCTCCACAAATAAAAGTGTACTTCCTCAAAAAAGAATTCCATGTAAGTATGTAGGTCTTAGTGGTGTAGGAGTGTTGTAACCTGTGTTGTCCGCCCCGAAGGTCAAAACGAACATCTAGATTTATGCTATATAGAGTCTCTTTCCCACCTTGACAAAGCGCAGGTGCGTGAAACGATCGTCTGTGTTTTTATGACGTCATATGTGTGACGTCATCAGTGAGTGCGGAGCTGAGAGTAGCGTGTGAGCTGTTTCTGCCACGGATACCAGGTTGTATACTGCCGAGTTAAGACTGCAGCAGTGTATTATAGACTCTTACACTGTACTGCAGAGCTGTCCTGCTGTTTTGCTGACAACGTAATACATGCATTGTTGGTGGCTTGTCTCCGCGTTGGAGGCTTGCGTGTCGGGACCCCACATGGGGGGAATCTGAGATAATATATCGGATACTTCTAGGGAAGACCCATAATACATCCCCTGATTAAGGAGGCAGTTACTATGTACCCTACAGACTTAGGGATTCTGGCAGATACATGTCTTAGTTACTGGTGCATTGCAGCATAAATTACCTTGGGGAAGGACATACGTGCTAGCCGTTTATATACACAGGTTGGATGTGTTATAAGTCCTATTCACGACTATGTCATGCATACTGTACACCTCATCTAGCATGTAAGAGCGAGAATGGTAGTGTGCAAAAAAACAGGCGCTTACCTCAGATTAGAAACAAAAGTGTGCTTACAGTAAAGCGGTCAATTTGACAATAGCTCTCTTACAAATACTTGGAGCAAACAGTAGGATCCCTTCAGCTTCAACCCCAGAAAAGGGTTAATCCAGAGCCCTTATATAGTAGAAACATGGGAACAAACAAACAATGGGGGAGCATGGGATTAGAAAGACATATACAATAATAATGGTGATGAATATTGACAGTAGTTCCAAAGGTGGGGGGCGGGTTGTAAATATAATAATACTTACACGGCCATGTGTAAGCAACCACAATTAGTGATCACCTCCTTGAGGGCGAGCTGTGCCTCTCCCAGCTAGATATAGCTGTATGTTGATAGGGTTAGGGGAAATTATATATAATCTATAAGGCTATACTCACACGGCCCTGTGTGAGCTGGTGTAGAAATTGGTTACTTTGGGGTTAAATTTAACCCATCCACATCTATTGGTCACGTAATGGGGGTTTTCTCCAGTGTCCAGGGCAGCACGAAAATCTGTGCTAACTCCCAGGCGTCAGCCAGGCTCTCCCCCCAGGTGTTATGATGCGTGGGGGGGGGGAGGGGTTGGGTGATGAGAAAAACGAGTGAGGCACGGTTCCAGTTAAATATTCACAAGAAATCGCATTTATTAATTAAAACAGCAAAGGGACTCACATACGTATAGAATGGACCCCTGGCCTCCTCACGCAGTCCAGGATCGAGTTTGAGCAGCTTTGTGCGCCCTTCCCGCGTCCGGGATGCAGGAATAAAAACTATCCTGCTGGGCTGCAAACACTGCTCCACGGTCTGACTGCGGAAGCCTCCTTAGGTCAAAATCTTCTGGTGGTTTAGAGCAACGCGTTTTGTCGACACATCGACTTCCTCAGGCTGAAATAATGAAGTTGCAGGGGTCTGGTGGCTTTTTATAGACCCTCTGGATGATTAAAGGATTGATTAAAGCTGATTTGTTGTTTCAAATTGAATTCAGCTTGGTTGTGTTGTTTTCAATGACATGGCATTGCATATATATGGAAAATCCTTTCTGTACATATTCTAACACACATATGTGCCTCTTGCTCACTTTCATACTAATATGAGTCTAAAAATCTATATTGTTTTCATTAACCATGTTAAAATCATTAATCAAGCCTCCATTAAGGTAGAGATCAATGGAATAAACTATCACCCGATAGGGGTAAGGATTTAAGACAGTGTTTACTTATAATGTCTTAAGTATATAAATATATAATACAATACAATCTTTATACAAATATCTGTAAAATCATTAAATAGCCATTGTCACAAAATTATCCATTAACTCTTTCATCATTAATTAATGGTCCTATTAGGTTACCAGCTTGCATTAATGTCATGTATACCCCCTAAGCATTTGGCCTTGAATTTGGGCAAAGAATGATTTTAGCAAAGGGCTATGTTCATTATAAACATCATATTCAAAATCTAAAAAATAATTAAAATTCATATAATATACACCTCACGTGTAATCTAAAAATTCAAGGTAATTACTCTCTAAAATATATTGATAATCTCGACACACTCAATGATTACTTATTAATACATTAAAACATAAATAATTACATAAATACATAAAAATGTTTAAAAATGCATAATGATCGGAAAAAGAGTCTGAAAAAAAAGGAAAAGAACAAGCGCAAATAAAAAGTTTGTTTAGATACTTTATAATATATAACACAATTTGTATAATGAGGAGACGATAGATGGCCAAGGTATATAGTCTGATATGCTGATGCCTAATAATACAGATCAAAAGCAGTGATACCTAATAGGCCTTGATGGGAGAGTGGGTTACTCAGCTGGAAAAGCTCAAAGGTGCTTGCCCTGTGTATGTGTATTGTGTGTCATGTGGCATAGCGTACCGAGCACCCAACCTGTATTGATAAATAGCCCAAATCAGTGTGCTAGTCCTAAGTTAATAAATATAATGTTATGGCTAATAGATATAATCTACCATATTTAAGCTAGTAGATATAATCACTGTATGTGCAACTCAATGACAGGTTGGTGGTACGTGGATTGATTCTGCGCCCAATGACATTTAACAATCACTCTACACAGATAGTATATACCTGCTTTTGATCTGTATTATTAGGCATCAGCATATCAGACTATATACCTTGGCCATCTATCGTCTCCTCATTCCCTCCCGCCACTGTACATTATATGTATTTATTATTATCACTTTGTGTTAAGAACTCATTTTATCCCCATTATCAATTAAATGTTAAGTTTTAAAAGCCTAGGAGTGCACTACGAAATGAGCTTCTAGTTGTTAAGTGGTAGCAATAAAGATGCCTTCACTTCTCAGCTGAAACCAAATTCTGTCTAGTGCAGCTCATTAGTTGCACCCACCGCCAATCTTGACGGCTCAGGCACCATCATATTATCATCACATTATTTGATTTAGTGAGCATTATATATATTTTTCTTTGGTTTTCATATAATATATAACACTCTTCTTAAATACTTAGACATATATGTGGCACTTATGAAAATGTCTTATACCTCTAGAAAATCACAGTTGTCTTTTTATATTTTTAGTTGAATGCTGCAATATCAAGGTCGACATTAAGACCAGCTGGGGACATAGATTTCAAACGATATATCCAAAACGTCTCTCTCTGACGGAGACGTTTCAATCTATCTCCCCCTCTCCAGTTCTCAGGAACCACCTCTAATCCTCTGTAGAGTAGTCCTGAGGGGTCTCCCCCATGATGTTGTGTAAAGTGGAGTGGCACGCTATGTGTGGTCAGGCCCCTTCTTATATTGCCCAAGTGTTCCAGTATGCGGACTCTAAGACTTCTTGAGGTCCGGCCCACATACTGCAATCCACATGGGCACTGGAGTAAATACACTACGTAGTTCGTTCTACAACTAATTAATTGTTTGGTCTTAAAGACCTCTTTGGTGACATTTGAACTGAAGTGTATTCTGTCAGTAAGTGCATGTTTGCAGGCCTTGCACTCAAAACACTTAAAAAATCCTATTGGTTTCGGTAGCCAATTAGTAACCTTGGTTTCCGATTCTTTTCTATATACACTCGGTACCAGTCTACTTTTTATATTCTCTGCTTTTTTTTTAAATATGCGGGGTGTTTTGGCAAATAATCTTTTAGTACTGGGTCTTTGCACAGCACATGCCAGTGTTTCCCTAAAAAAAAATTTATTTTATGGGACTCATTGTGAATATTTAACTGGAACCGTGCCTCACTCGTTTTTCTCATCACCCAACCCCTCCCCCCCCACGCATCATAACAACTGGGGGGAGAGCCTGGCTGACGCCTGGGAGTTAGCACAGATTTTCATGCTGCCCTGGACACTGGAGAAAACCCCCATTACGTGACGAATAGATGTGGATGGGTTAAATTTAACCCCAAAGTAACCAATTTCTACACCAGCTCACACAGGGCCGTGTGAGTATAGCCTTATAGATTATATATCATTTCCCCTAACCCTATCAACATACAGCTATACCTAGCTGGGAGAGGCACAGCTCGCCCTCAAGGAGGTGATCACTAATTGTGGTTGCTTACACATGGCCGTGTAAGTATTATTATATTTACAACCCGCCCCCCACCTTTGGAACTACTGTCAATATTCATCACCATTATTATTGTATATGTCTTTCTAATCCCATGCTCCCCCATTGTTTGTTTGTTCCCATGTAAGAGCGAGAGCCTGATAGGAGGGTTCATGCATTAGTCTGGTATGATGCACCAATAGGAATTTATATTTTCCAGCAGTGTGCTGACAATATAGGGTTACATAGCCCACTCCACTCCCTGCACCCACTCCCTGTTTCTTTTAATAATTGTACTTGTCTTTGCATAATTGTTCAATAAAGTATTTTAATTGTGATTTACTAAATGGTGTTTGGGTTCTTACCCAGGGATTGAATCCTTCCTAGCCATTTAATAGTATAGGTGAGTGCAAATAGGAATTATTTTGGGTGTTTCTCTTTAACCCTCTCCTGTCCTGATATATGTAATTACTTCCCGTATGCACCTCTTATCTATACGTATATATTCTATGTACATTTGGTGAGCGACAATACTCTTTGTTTCAGTATATGTACTGTACACCATCCTACTGTAACACCATACTGTTGTACTGTTTCTGTACATAAATGTTTTTTCTAGCAGTACACCATACACCTGTAAATGTTTTGAATTGCTCTACACTTTTTGTACTTACTACACCAATAAAAGAAAATGTTGATTTGTTTTAAATTGTTCCATTGTCTCCTTTTATACTGTAACAAAATACAGTGTTTCTAGAACATACAGTACAGTACTGTCCAGGCATACTGTACCGTATACTGTAGGCATGCTCAGTACTGTACATCACAAGAGTATTAAAACAATACATGCTGTACGGGTAGTAGAATACACATATGTACTGGAATACATGTAGAATAAATGCATACTTTTTATTTTTTTGATTTATTATACAGTATATATATAAAAAGTATTGTATACGGTCTGAAAACATACTGTTTCATGTTTTCTATGAAGCTCTCAGTTACAGTATTCTATCCTAATCACTACAGTAGCAATGGCCACTAAACTGTTGACTCCGGTACGTGGTTTTTTAAATACGATTCAGTAATGTGCAGGCATTGTTACACAAAGTGATATTATCCATCAAAATCCCTCCATGTGCCGTTTTTCGCATGAGATGACAAAGTTTTCTTTTCTGAGGAAAAACAAAAGTAAAAGTTTTACTGTAATGTCAGTCAGTCCCCTAAAGAAGTTCCCACAGTCAGTCCCACCAATAATTTTCTCGGGGGGCGTCTCCTGTTCACATGTGCATGCGCCTACTGTCGATGTGATGACATGCATATGCATTTCAAGAAGGTTACAAGGCGCATGCACCTAGCTTTCCACCAATTGTTCAGTATCTACTGTAGAAGTTGCTTGCAGGAGAATCGCTTGACTGTGCATTGATATTGATATTTCAAAAACAGAATAAAATACGGCAACATTACTCACCATAGACTTTGCCAATCAGCTGGCGCCGAGCCACTGCCAGTCCCGTATTCTCGATCATACACGTAGTTGACAGGTGACAGCGGGACTACTACACCTGTAGTTGACAGCTGATGAGGCTGGAAATCGCTTTGGTACATGCAAGCTTGCTGGAATCTGTACGCAAAATTCGGCTCAGGCTGCAGGTATCCGGGCGGGGACAGACAGCAAGGGTTGCCGGTCACCAGGTTTTCACTGACGGTCGGACCGTTATTGGAAGCTGGCGCTGTCGCTGGCGCATTGCTTGCCAGTGCCTGACATTTCTTAGTTGATTTTAACATGACCTTTCGCCTTTTGAAGTCTCCATGATCAAAGGTACGGGAAAAATCTGGTGCTACACACCGATACCCTCCAATAACACCGGGATCAAAACGTAAAAAACACGGATCGAAACATAACTTTTTCCTTATTGCACGCTTCCACACATGAGCATCTGGTGAAAATTTGTAAAAGTCATAGTTTTCGATAAAATACTGATACATTTGACCAACTGTTGCCATCTTATCATCTGTTGCATTAATCGCGGCCCATATTAAATAAGCGTACGTTCTGTCGGGTTATTGGAACACGAACTGCAGTTGTGCACTCATGTCGGGACTCTCAGGATAATAGAACACCAGACACTGCGCATTTAGTTTTTAGTTTGAAAAGCCTAAATTGATACATTATTGTAACTTCTTCAGTACCAAGGTCAATTTACAATAGACGGAAAGGACGAAGCGCTGTAATAAAGCGTGAAACGCGTTGAGGGGGAGATCGTGGTGTAGCCTTGTGTGTTATGTGCCAATAAAGTTTTTCATATTCATCCGGAAGCAGCTTGGACTTTTGTCATGCGCAGTTGCGCCGGAATCTTTCCTTTCCATGTATCTTCAATGAAGGTTGCACGCGGGATCAGAGGAGCAGAGGAGAGCAGGACCCAGACCGGAGTTTCATCTTAGGTAAGGGCTTAATTTCCCTCCTACTCCGGTCAAATTAGTGGCCACAGATTGCACCCTCAGTTCATATCCCTGCATGATGATGCTGACACTTTGTGCGCCTACTGACCACCGAAGCGCAAGACAGTTTTTCTTTGGTCAAATTACAATAGACCACTGTGGTATTTTTTTTAAACACCTGCAAGTCGACACATTACTGAAGCGCATGCGCATTACAATTCATGAATATCTGCCACCTCGCGGATACGCGAAGAATTGCAACCAATTAAATCCGAACCATTATCAATAAACACATCAATTAACACATTAACCGCGCGTGACACCAGCATGAATGCAACATGAATGCGGCATGAACGCGGTGAAGTGCGTGGCATTCGGAAAAAATCCCCGAAAAAAATCGGAGATGTTGGAGAATAAAATGGGCCGCGGCTGTAATTGAAGATAAATTCAAATGTCATATAGCTGGGAAGGGTCGATGTTAATATAGTTAATGGCTTTGTACAGTAGTTCAGGTTTGGTCAGACTACATTTTGTGGAAAAAGAAGAATGTAAGAATTAAACAGCTTTACTAACAATTTGTTGCAGCATGAAAAAGTATTTTATAATCCCTAATTTTCACTGAGTTTCTACAAATCATCTATTAGAAACAAATCTCTGTAAATGTATGACATACTGTATGTAGATTCTACTTTCTCCAAATAAATTTGGCTGAAAATGTATTGTTTTTGTATGTTCGTTTTTTTTTGTGTCATGTAGTGGACAATGTGGACATTTAGCAAGACAAAAATCAATATTTACTGTAATTCTTTGATTTGATGTATATATCAGGAAATAAAAGCTTACTTATGTTAATTAGATACCTGCAATATACTGGAATATAAACAACTGGTACGAAGTACAAGTAACTGGATTGGCCATAGAGAAGTGTAGATCTGTAACAGGCTGCAATTTCTATTAATGGAACAGGAGAAATCTTCATAGATTAAATTATAGTTCACAGAGCTTTCCAAATCTCAGGTCTCTGCCACATCACTAAGAATAAGAACATTCACTTATTAAAAATGTTTTCTATGTAACCCCTCTTTACCTGGCTAAAAGTGTGCTACTTTGAGGTGTCTTATTTATACTGATGCTCAGAGTCTCTTAACTTCTCAGGGTGCTGGCATCCGGACTGGCCTGATGTGTATGCTAGAAGGTGGTAATGAAGGGCACCAGGAACTTTATTGGTACAAACAAGAGCTTTATTAATTCCATTAATTAAGTTCCACATGCGAGGACATCATCCTTAGACAAAAATGAGTGGTAAATAATAAAGATACATTTGGTATTTTTCCCTGGTAGCTCTCAACACTATCCTAGGGTGGTTCTGGACTTGGTACCCTTAGCACTGGGTCTGCATACTGTAGTATTTGCTGCCCCTGCATTTTGATTTGGCTCCTTCCCACTAGGACCCGTGGTAGAGATACTTCCATCATCAGGGATACATATCCCGTTACTCTGACTAGTACCCTCCTTATCCCAAGGCATCAGAAGGAGCTCGCACTTAAAACTGGTCAGTATGTGCCAATCCCACGGTGTTCCAGAACCGTTTATTTAAAAGGACTCCCCCAGGTGTACCATGCATCCTCCTCTTTCATGGCAGATGATTAACCTTTGACCACTGCTATGGGCTATGACTAAAGGGCACGTTCCCTAACTATAAAACAATAAAGGTGACAAGACAACCATAAACATACAGCTCTACACATAAACATAAACTTAC